>NC_092413.1:132062326-132362569 GCF_040894005.1 Engystomops pustulosus | reverse complement strand
TTTCTCTGAGAAGGAAGACTTGGGTTGCTGTGTGGCAGCACGTTGCTTTTTTTCTACACCCCACCTAAAACGAGACTCAGATTTGACCATTGCCACCTACAATGGTGTTTATATTTGCAACGTAGATGGTAAAAGCAGACTTCCAGTGTATGCGTGCAGTAGCTAATTGTGCACAGATGGTTGGGTGCTTAAATTGCAATTGTGCTTGCAGTAATTATATTCTACATAATGTACATTTTACAAAGGGAGGTTTTGCTTTTACTGAGTTTCACGTTGAAGCTAGTGGTAGAAGTGAAAACCTCCCCCGTCATCTATATATTGAATGCTTTATGAGAAATTCGAAAGTCTCGAATGTAAATCTCAAGAGCTTCTATTATGTGGTGGAACAGAAAGTCCTAACTCTGTATTGAATATAAGCAAATCATAGCCATCAATCGAACTGTCTCTGTATGTTTTAAAGCCAACAAGACATTTGTTTTGGATCATGACTAAGACACGATGGCGTCGAAGCGTGTAGATCTATTGTGTATCAATCTGTGTTTTACATGTCACTAATAAAGAAGAATTTTAATGGATGTAACCGTGTGGAGGAATCTTAAGTGCTGTTGTACTGTATTCTGAATACATTTTGGAGTCTGAGGATCTGGGAAGCTTGCACACCTTAAACGGCACAAGTATTTGGAGGAGGAGAAGCGTGATTGGGTGAGCGGACAGTTTTTCTCTTTTGTTTCCCATGAACTTAGACATTTGCTTAGTTATAAGGACCATATACTGGGCTTAAAGTGTATTCTCCCTTCCACAATATAAAATGTGTACCTTCTTAAACCTTAGCAGTTTTCATTCCCCTGACTAGGCCCTATTTTTAGAATAAGTGGCTATATCTTTGGAACACTTTAACATAACTTGGTGATTTTGGGATTGTTTTGTCATGGCACATTGTGTTTCATGTTAGTTGAAGAATGTTTAGTTATGAGAAAATGGAAATTTGTTGAAATACTTTTCGGCATAGCCCCTGCCGATAATATACATACTTGCTTAATAAAGTATAGTGCCGTTTATATAGTATTTTACTATTAGCTGAAAATAGATAAGGGCTTTGCACCTTACTAGCAACCTACCAGCGGATCTCCCTTAATAGGTAGATTTATGATGGTAAGTTTCCTATAAAACATAATGGAAATGCAATTTAGAAACTGAACTTTTTTTTTTTTTTTTGGAGAATGCATTCATTTTGGCCCAAAAAGTACACCTTCCCCGTGGATTAAATGACAAAAATCACTGCAAAGTTTGATGAGCAATTTCTCCTGCCACACCAGTACCCCTCTGCTGTATAGGCACATGGCAGGGAGTGTCCTTCATAGCAGATTTATATTGTAACATTTTACGGGTTGAAGCATTTTAAATTTTATTGTGGACATATGAGGGCTCATATTTTGAGTGATGAGATTTTTAATAATTTTTTTTTTAAGGGGTACAACTTTTTTTTTCGGTAGATAGAACATGTATTTGCTTTTATTTAGGCTTTGACTTGAACAAGCCATGCTCTGCACTGCAATACTGACACATGCAAGGGGTTAACACCCACAATGTACGTTTTCTCCATTCGTTGTTAAAGAAGGGTGCTGGCACTGGTTTTGCTTGGGACCCAGAAGCTGAACATAATAGTACTGAAGTTTGCGGGAGTTTACATCCCACAGTGCATTACAAATACTTTCCTTTGCAGGAAAGGGTTAAAGACAACTCTAAAAACTTGTGCGCACAATAAAGGACAGTCATATTCTGGCTGCACCAAATGCAATACTTATTTTATTCTGTTGTATAATGGCTGGACCATTATACAAGCTCTTGTATCTCCCCTTCATACTTCTAGACTGTAAGCTCCTGGTGCAGGGTCCTCACTCCTATTGTTCCATATGACTGTTTATACTCTGTAATACAGGCAGTCCCTGGGTTACTTACAGGATAGGTTCCACAGGTTTGTTCTTAAGTTGAATTTGTATCCAAGGCGAAACTGTATATTTTATATATTGTAGCTCCAGACAATTTTTTTTGCCCAGGTTTCAAAAATGGTTTTTCTATAATGGGACCAAGGATTATCAATAAAACTATAGAGTACATCTGATCATCGCAGTCTGAGAGTCACGAAGAGCTTCACCAGAGGTCACAGTGGGAAGAGGGGTCAGTCTTTAAGAATGAGCCAGAGGGCCAGAAGAAAGAAAAGGACCTGTGGGAGGCGTTGGAAAGGTGAGTAGAGATGCATTTTTATGTTTACTACAAGTGAACAGAAATCTGACCATGATCAAACTAATTCTAACACACAACTCTGATTACGGTCTAATGAGCAGTGCCCCTGTGTGATCATGGTCAGATTTCTGTCAACTGGAAGTAAACATAGAAGCTTTCTATAGAGTGACAGCAAGCAGAGGTCTAGAAAATCATGAGGAATTTATATACTGGTAGAAAGTACTGGCAGCCCCCGACTTAGACGACCCCTAGTTACAAATGGACCTCTGGATATTGGTAATTTACTGTACTTTAGCTTTGTCTGGGGTTACAATTATAAAATATACTGTTACGACTTGCATACAAATTCAACTTAACCCTTTCAGGACCTGGCCCTTTTTTGTTTTTTCATTTTCATTTTTTACTCCCCATGATCAAAAATCCATAACTTTTTTATTTTTCCATGTACAGAGCTGTGTGACGGCTTATTTTCTGCGTAACAAATTGCACTTCATAGAGATGGTATTGAATATTCCATGCCGTGTACTAGGAAGCGGGAAAAAAATTCCAAATGCAGTGAAATTGGTAAAAAAACGCATTTGTGCCGCCTTCTTGTGGGCTTGGATCTTACGGATTTCACTGTGCGCCCCAAATGACATGTCTACTTTATTCTTTGGGTCGGTACGATTACGGGGATACCAAATTTGTATAGGTTTTATAATGTTTTCATACATTTAAAAAAATTAAAACCTCCTGTACAAAAATTTTTTGGGGGATTTTGCCATCTTCTGGCGCTAAAAACTTTTTTATACTTTGGTGTACTGAGCTGTGGGTGGTGTCGTTTTTTTGCGGATTTTGATGACGTTTACAATGTTATCAATTTTAGGACTGTACGACCTTGTGATCACTTTTTATAGAATTTTTTAATTTTTTTAAATGACAAAAAAAGTGCCATTTTCAAATTTGGGCGCGATTTTCCGTTACGGGATTAAACGCAGTAAAAAACCGTTATCATATTTTGATCGGGCATTTTCGGACGCGGCGATACCTAATGTGTTTATGATTTTTACTGTTTATTTATATTTATATCAGTTCTAGGGAAAGGGGGGTGATTTGAGTTTTTAGGGTTTTTTATTATAAATTTTTTTTTTTTAACTTTTTTTTATTTTTATTTTTAGTACTTTTCAGACTCCCTAGGGTACTTTAACCCTAGGGGGTCTGCACGATCCTATCATATACTGCCATACTACAGTATGGCAGTATATGGGGATTTTACTCCTCATACATTACAATGTGCTGATAGCACATTGTAATGCATGGGTTAACCAGAAGTAGCCTCGGGTCTTCGCGAGACCCGAGGTTACCATGGCGACGGATCGCCGCTCCCCGATGATGTCACGGGGAGCGGCGATTCTCGAAAAGATGGCGGCGCCCACGCGCCGCCATGCTTTTGAAGCCGCCGGCAGCATTGCCGGCGGCGATCGAGGTGAAAACACCCGCGATCGGTGCTAGCACCGATCGCGGGTGTTACCGGTAAGCCTTTGCTGCAATATGCAGCAAAGACTTACCGGCTATGGAGAGGGCTCAGCGCGTGAGCCCTCTCCATGCACCCGCGGCCGACCCGTGACGTGCTATTACGTCACGGGTCGTGAAAGGGTTAAGAACAAACCTACAGAATCTTGTACGCAACCCAGGGACTGCTATAATTTATGATACAAACATTAACATTAATTTTCAGAAATGGGAATGCTGGGACTTTTTGTTCTTTGATGTCATATTCCCTTTTAAGGCACTGTTTTCCCATTATCCACCTACACATACTGTAGCTAGAAAAACATCATCATAAGAAACAAGAAAAAAAAAAAGCTTTAGATGTACTTTGTTTTCTTGTTGAACTTGGACACTAGAGTAAAGCTCTGTGTAGATCAATATATATTGAGTGTTTGCATTGAGCTTGCTTTTCTCCATTGCGTTATTGTATAGAATGTTATGCGACTATCAATGGTTATTACCGTGCCCTGACATTTCTAGGCTTCAGAATATACCTGGGTCTAGATTAGAAAATGTACTATTTGTTTTTCTTAAAAGCTGTGTACGAATGTGTAATCCAATTATGCCAGTCTTGAAAATTCATTGGCTTCACTGCTGGTTACAGGCCAGAACTTTGTAATGCACTTGATCTGTAAACGCCTGAACTATAAGGTCCAGCTTGTGCTTCAGGTAACTGAAAAGCTGCTCTGTAGACGAGGCCCTGAGCATTTCCAGCAGAAAGTCTCACTCAGCTTTGCAGCACAGACTTATGGCATATGGATGCCCAGGTGATGGTGTGAAAGGTCACGGTCACTGACATGTGTATCAGAATGGAGGTTAAACAAAAGGGCTTTGCGACACTATAATTTATGATCAATAACTTCACATGGATGTTGAATGGATATTTTGTTATACTTATATTCTAATCCTGTAAATGGCCTTTACAGGATCATCAGATTTAAGATTATACCGTAAGGATCAAAAGAGTCATTCTGTCTATGGACTATTTGTTTTTCCGCCAGGGGTGTAACTAGAATTAATTTGGCAAACTTTTGGTTTGCATGAAGTCATTTTTACTGCAGGCACAGATGCCTAGAGGGCTTAATCTCTGTCCCTGTGCCTGTTTATCGTGGCATGGCAGGTTCCATGGCATCTTTACGGTAGAATATATATAGCAGTGATGGCGAACCTATGGCACGGGTGCCACAGATGGCACTCAGAGCCCTCTCTGTGGGCACCCATCACCACAGGGGCCACGGAGGAAGCGCAAAGAGGCTCCATCGTGAGCATAAGGTAACGAGTGGGACATCACCAAAGAGGACAAAAGGTATCTTCATGGATTCCCAGACAGCCAAGGACTTGCCACACTTAGTGCTATCTTAAGAGTGTTGGCAAGAAGTTGAAAAACTTGGCTGCTTTCTTCCAAACACAGCTCCACACCTGACCATGGTCTGTGTCGGTATTGCAACTCTGCTGGATAGAGATGAATAGAGCGGAGTCCCAATAACGGTACGAACCATAGTCAGGTGTGGTGCTGTTTTTGGAAGAAATCAGTCAAGTTATTCAACCTCTGGACAACCCCTTTAAAGCAACAGCACTGTCTGAGACAACTGGAGGAATTTGAAGGGGTGGGCAGATCTGCATTATCATTGTCGTCCCGGCTCCAGAGATGACAATTCTTAGTGTTCTCATTCTTTCTACTGTATTGATGTCCTCAGGATACTGACCTGATAGAAAGCAATGACAGAGAAGGGAGCAATAAGTTTACTGCTTTAATTGCCATGTAGGCACTTTGCAATAAATAAGTGGGTTTTGGTTGTAGTTTGGGCACTCGGTCTATAAAAAGTTCGCCATCACTGACCTATGTGTACTGCAGAGATCCACAGCTGAGGTGGAAGAATCTGTCCATAGGACAACAATCAGTTGTACACTGCAGATATCTAGCCTTTATGGAAGAGTGGCAAGAAGAAAGACATTTCTCAAAGATATCTGAGTATATGACAGTGGTGGCGAACCTGTGGCACGGGTGCCAGAGGTGGCAATCAGAGCCCTTTCTATGGGCACTCACCACAGAGGAACAAATCCACCAAATTTTCCTGCAGTCCCAGGTAAATTAAGAGATGCTGCTCTCAGTTCTTTTTGACACTTCGTTGGCTGTTTGGAGCTGCGGGAAAAGTGAGAAGGTTTTGACAGAACTGCATTATTTTTGGAGGTCATCATGCTGGACTCGACCATTTTTCCTTTACAGAGAGACCCTGGAAAGAAGCTACAATGATAATCTGAATTTGCCCACCTTCTTTTAATTGGTGGCCTCAGGGGGCCAATACAATTGAAAGATGTGAAAGAACTGGTAGCAATAAGTTACTGCTTAAAATTTCATGTTGGCACTTCACGGTAAATAAGTGGATCTCGGTTGTAGTTTGGGCACTCGGTCTGTAAAAGGTTCGCCATCACTGATATATAGTATATAATATATGTTTCTCTTTAGAAACTTTGGAACCTTTAAAAAGGTGAATTACCTTTTAAGTCACACAGAGCAAAAAAGGATCTGTTCTTGTGACTGGCTTGTTTTAATGGTACTAAATCTCTAGCCCACTTCAACAGCTACGTCTGGAGTGTCCCTTTTTGAGGAACATGTAAAATAATTTCTGTAATTTGCATTTGCTCTCCCATCTGTAGATGTAGATCACTAATTCTCTAATGAACTGTCATTTTTTTTTTTTTTATAGGTCCACGATGGGCTTCCTGGAACTTAGGAGTTTTTATTTGCATCAGATGTGCTGGAATCCATAGAAATCTTGGTGTTCACATATCAAGAGTCAAGTCTGTCAACTTGGATCAATGGACCCCAGAACAAATTCAGGTAACTGGTCTGACATACTACTGCTTCTGTATTGTGACATTGCCTCTGTGTGCGGTTACATTGTGCTCGGTTTTGTTGGTGGAGGTATGTTAACCCTTTCATGACCAATGGTCACTGGGGCCTGAATCTCTAGGTAATGTTTTTGCTGTTCTGTTATGCTCTTCTTTAACCCCTTTCTGACCCAGGCCTTAAAAAGGCTTTAAATAATAATTGTGAAGTTACTTGACAAAACATAGTTTTAGCACAACTGGAGAAAGCTTTATCTGTAAAATCCTCTCCGCACCTCCTGAAGTGGGCTCGACCCCCTGAGGGTGCGTTCACACATGGCGTTCTGACTCTTTAGTTTTAGACGCCTGTGCTTTCATGTTCCTATGTCAGAACGCCAAGTGTGAACACACCCCGAGACCAGCGCGGCCATTCTGTGCACAAACAGCCCAGCCAATCAGGACACAGTATCAGTATTACTCCTTGTACAGAGGTCTAGTGCAGGGAAGACAGAGTGGACAGAACAGAGTATATAGTGTATATGTACTGTATATTTTTTGGCCTCTTTACTTCTCTATTATTTAGGGCACATGGTGACTACCCATTGTCTCTCAGAGTAAAGAACCCAGCATGTGCTTGTATTAAACCGTTTAATTCAGTAGAAACTGTGTAATGTCTCATTTCCCTTGTGGTGGCGCTGCATGGTAACTGAACACTTGCTGCTGGGTTCCTTCATAGATTAAATCTGATTGCTGGGGGTGGATCAGTGAAACCCTGTCCCATCTCTTGTTGACAGATTTAACGAATCCCTTGTAGTTTTTTGGTTTTTTTTCCCTTGAAAATGTTCCCAGATATCCCTCTATAAAAAATTTTTTTATTGCAATGTCATGCTCTTGAAGCTCCGTATGTCAAAACCACACCCCATTTTTCTACATGGCATGGCATTCTGTGCTGTTTTTTATTCTAATGTAAAAATACAAATAACATCAGACATTAATGCAATTTACAGGAAAAAAAGCTTGTCTTTAACCGGTTCGCGACCGCCCGCCGTGTATTCACGGCGGCGGTCGCGTCGCGCTGCATGGAGAGGGCTCACGGGCTGAGCCCTCTCCATACCCGGTAAGTCTTTGCTGCATATTGCAGCAAAGGCTTACCGGTAACATCCGCGATCGGTGCTAGCACCGATCGCGGGTGTTTTTCCAGCGTGGGCTGCCGGCAAAGCTGCCGGCAGCCTCAAACAGCCTCTTACCTGGGATCGCCGCTCCCCGTGACGTCATCGATCCGTCTCCATGGTAGCCTCGGGTCTTCCGAAGACCCGAGGCTATTCCCTTTTAACTCCTTCATTACAATGTGCTAATAGCACATTGTAATGAATGAGGAAGAAAATCCCCATATACTGCCATACTGTAGTATGGCAGTATATGATAGGATCGATCAGACAACCTAGGGTTAAAGTACCCTAGGGAGTCTGGAAAATAGTATAAATAAAAATAAAAAAAAGTTTAAAAAAAAAAAATTATAATAAAAAAACCAAAAATTTCAAATCACCCCCCTTTCCCTAGAACTGATATAAATAAACAGTAAAAATCATAAACACATCAGGTATCGACGCGTCAGAAAATGCCCGATCTATCAAAATATGATAACGGTTTTTCAATGCGTTTAACCCCGTAACGGAAAATAGCGCCCAAAGTCGAAAATGGCACTTTTTTGCCATTTTGAAAAATTTAAAAAATCTATAAAAAGTGATCAAAAGGTCGTACAGTCCTAAAAATGATATCATTGAAAATATTATCAAATTTCGCAAAAAATAACACCACGCACCACTCCGTACACCAAAGTATAAAAAAGTTATTAGCGCCAGAAGTTGGCAAAATCAAAAAAATTATTTTTGTACAGGAGGTTTTAATTTTTGTAAATGTATGAAAACATTATAAAACCTATACAAATTTGGTATCCCCTTAATCGTACCGACCCAAAGAATAAAGTAGACATGTCATTTGGGGCGTTCAGTGAAAGACGTAATATCCAAGCCCACAAGAAAATGGCGCAAATGCGTTTTTTCACCATTTTCATTGCATTTGGAATTTTTTTCCCGCTTCCGATTACATGGCATGGAATATTTAATACCATCATTATGAAGTGCAATTTGTTACACAGAAAACAAGCCGTCACACAGCTCTTTACGTGTAAAAATAAAAAAGTTATAGATTTTTGAAGGTGGGGAGTGAAAAATGGACATGAAAAAACAGGAAAGGGCCCGGTCCTTAACCGGTTAAAATGTCACAGCCCTGTCTGTGTGAATAGGAAGGTTTCATTTATTCTCAATCGACTATTATCTTATGTCCAAACATCCAAAAGACAACAGAATCCATGGCTTAAGGGGTTAATATGTTTTTCTTAACTCATTGTGTGTGTATCTGTAATACATAGCTACTCCACATGAGTTGGGTCAAAAATAATCTGTTTCTCCAGGATTATTTGCCTGCAAATCAGGCAACAAGTAAAACCTTCATTATGTAGCACATTGTGTAAGCTTCCCAGAACTACCTTGCTTGTTTACAGAGATCACATCCTTATGTAAGAGAAACATAGTATATTTTATTCATACATATAAGTTTACCAGTGCACCGGTGGTGTTTCTTTTGTGCAGCGGTTTTCTTCTCTCTATACTTTTTAAGCAGTATGTCCACCATTGTGTAAAGGATATGATATGATATGATGTTCAACACCTCTGTCCATACTCCAGTTAATTCTCAATATCCTCTGCTTTCAGTAGCTGTATTTCTTAATATTTGGGAGATTTATTGTTAGAAATAACAGTGTAGAGATAGTGTCTGTTACAGGATTCCAGGAATACTCCTTTGCAATTGCATATATCACTATAATATTCCAAAACGTTGTGATCATTGGTTCTGAACTCTGGGACCCCCACTGGCCATGAGAATGGATAGCTTTTTTCCATTGCAGATTTATGCTGCCCCATCAACCTGCAGTGAAAAGATCTTCACTGGGGGTTTTGTATTACGATTTACCTTGCCTCGGTACTTCAGTTTTTGTGCCATACGTCTGACCTGAAGTTCCTGGGGGGGGGGGGGGGGGGGAGTTGTGGACGGGCACACTTAACTGGTCGCTGTGCGATCCCCGATCAGGAATGTCCGATGTGGATGAAGTCTGCTGCGATTCACTACGA
Source organism: Engystomops pustulosus (assembly GCF_040894005.1). Classification (NCBI taxonomy): domain Eukaryota; kingdom Metazoa; phylum Chordata; class Amphibia; order Anura; family Leptodactylidae; genus Engystomops; species Engystomops pustulosus. The sequence goes on along the minus strand of NC_092413.1, from coordinate 132,352,775 downwards.
GCGTGCGTCTGATATCCTGCATGTGTGTCTTCCTCGCTCAGGTCCGCTGGAGTTCACCACCTTATTCCCGGTGCATTTAAGTGCATGGCTTGCAACACAATTTTAAATGTTAAATCCCACGTGCTGTCTGAATTGGTTGGATCGTCCGACTGCCCGCCCTCCGACTTGTCACGTGAAAGCCGGTGTGATTGTGACACAATCCGATTGTGTGTGACACAATCCCCGGCGCGATTCCCAAAAAGTCAGAAAACGCGATGAAAATGCGGCCGCAGGACCCTTATTAAATAAGCCCCAGTAAGTCAAGTCTCCTGGAAGGCGGTGTTGTCCTCATTGGATGGAGTCGGGAAAGTATGTGTGTTTTTTTTTTTTTTTTTTTTTTTTTTTTTCCTTCTTTACTCACTCTGTCCCCCATGGGGGTTTCCATGCATATGGATGGTGATTTAAGAACAGATGCCTCGGATTTTAAAATGTTATGCCGCCCATTTTCAAAATGGGTGAAGCTTTTCAAGACATTGGCTTAAGGGGTTAATGGTGTTACGCATTCTGGTTTTATGTGTGCTCATACACATTCTAGCATTGGTAACAGAGTAGCGAGCACCCTTTTTATATATCTGTGTGAGCTTTTAGTTACTGATGACAATGTTACTTTTCTGTGAAGTGTTGAAGCGGGAGGTCAATGTAAAGGTGGACTATCCCTGCTCAGTCCTTTAGCTTCAATTTCCTAATGTGTTTCATTGTTTCTTCACTGCCAGAGGTCCAGGCTTCTCTATTACGCTTTGTGGATTGGGGCTTTCTGTAACACTATAAATCTTCACAAACGCTTTGCCTGTAGCTTATCTTACTTTTCAGCCACTCATTTCCCAAAAGTTTTCTGTTTGTGCCTTTTTGTGCTTTGCTCTCGTCAGACGTGAGCCACATATTTATGTTGGGTGCTATTAGCAGAACACGTCTAATCTCCTGGCACAGCAGCTGTGAAATGAAATGGCAATGCCTGGAAGGAGAGCACATCATCAATGCGCTCCACAGACCCCATGAGTGGGGTCCTACATCTACCCCAGAGGAGAACTGCTGAAATATCTTCTTCTAGCTTTTAACTAGTTAGAATCCGATTGGGCTGTGTACTATTCTATTCCTCCTTGTATAAATGGCTGTGACATGTGTGGGTGTATTCATAGTTTGTACATTTGTGCTTGTACCACTAATCTAAAGAATCTTAAAGGGATCTAAACATCAGAATAGGCCTTTGATTTGTGGAATGGAAGTAGTCTTGACATTAATATCCTTTCTCTGCCTATATGCATGCATGATTTTAATGAGACCGTAGCATTGTAACTATCAGGCAGTAGCTATTATCAGTTTTTTGTGGCGCAATAGTTGATGACCAAATGTCAGGGGTTTGCTTGTAAAGTAGCTATTCTTCATGAGTAATATACTTTTGGTTTACTCTTGTGATATTTTTCTGGTTGTTAATTTGCTGTGATCTGTCAATGCCAATTTTGAATTGCCTTGGTTTATAGCAATGATGGCGAATCTTTTAGAGACCTGGTGCCCGAACTACAACAAAAAAATCATTGATTTATTGCGAAGTGTCAGCAATAAATTACTTAAATTGTCGTGCTAACTGTTTTACCACAACTTTCAATCATATCGGTCTCTTGAGGGCAACAAAACAGTTGAAAGAAGGGCAAATTTGGACTGATGTAGCATCTCGCTATGGTCCACCTGTACAGGAAGAAACATGGGCCTAGAGGAGCTCTAAAGATCATCTGCCCCTTTACACATGTTCTCCTTCTTGTAGTCCCAAGCAATCAGGAATAGCACTGAGTAGCATTTCTTGAATCGCCTGGGACTGCAGGATGATTCTTTGAATTCTATGTCGAGTGCTATGTTGATGGCTTGGGTGCCCAAAAAGAGGGCTCCGAGTGCCACCTCTGGCACCACTGGTTTATAGTATTTGTAAACCTTTTGACCTGATATACATATACAGTACTGTATTTGTTTTATGTGTGTTTCCTCTCATACTTAACATTGTATCTCAAAGTCTTGTGTTTGAAGAGTTACCTAATGCATTAGGTCACGTTTGTAACAGACGTGCTACAAGTGTAAGTTTGTTAGATTTAAAAGATTGCTGTTTTTGTATATTTTGCATTTCCCTTTAAGGCAGGCAATGTCCTCTGGGATGAGTTGACACTCCGCTGTAATGATCACCGGTGTGAATACCGTATTCTCGCTCATTCCCAGCAGACCAGGCTTCTCCTATCCTGTGCTACCTCTATAAATGTGATCAGATAGTTACAAATTCCCAAAAGAAATAACTTGTGGGGACATCCACAGCATGCAAAATACCGTAGTTTTATCAGAAATAAAAAAGGAAGACTGTGAAAGATTTATTTAAGAGGTTTAATTTTTCTGAACAATTTACTTAAAGGGGTTATTTCTTAAGTAATTATCATGCCAAAAGCTAGAAAAAGGTTGTGGGGGCTCTTTTATAAAATACCAGGCAGTCCCCGGGTTACATACAAGATAGGTTCCATAGGTTTGTTCTTAAGTTGGATTTGTATGTAATTCGAAACTGCATATTTTATAATTGTAGATGCAGACAAAATTTTGTTTGTTTTTTGCCCTGCTGACAGTTTCAAAATTTTTTGCTGTAATTGGACGAGGGATTATCAATAATGCTTCATTAGACTCCTTACAGCTGATCAGTGCAGCCTGGGACTAAAGTAAAGACCTTAAGTAGCGGTCTGCCTGTAATATGTTACTTCTTTGCTGACAATATAGTCACTTTATACCCCCCTTACTGTAGTCCTCTTTCAGTTAGTTCTAGTTCTATTGGTTTCTCAGCAGTGAGCAGTGAATCGCTATGCAGAGACCGGACTGTGGGAAGAGGAGACTCATTAGGTGAGTGTGCGCTATGCTATACACTTGGAATTTCAGATGGCCATGTACGACTGCCAAAACACCCTGTAATTCCTGACCTGATCCATGCCAGTGAGACCTATGTAATGTGGTCAGTGGTGTTCAAGATTTATAAACATCCTGCACTCTTAATTCATTTCTATGTGACCTCCAAACCCCTCATATGCCCTGTTCTCTGCAATCATACCCTATCCTATATACAAGGGCTAAGGAGCTGCTGTATCCTCCTCTGCCCCCATGTTTCCTCCTGCTGCAGAATTACCACTGTGTTACTACCACATCCACTCCGCTATGTGTGCACACGGCCTACAGTACAGTAACCGCTTTGTGGGATTCCACAGGGCAGCATGTTTTTTGTTACTTGTTACTCCCCTCCCTTGTTCGTTTTTTTTTTTTTTTTTTTTTTTTTTTCGGCTTAGTGTCCCTTTAAGCTCTCAAACCCTATACGTTGTGTAATTGGCTGGCTCTGGAGGTTTCCGTGCATGTTTAACAATTTGTGTTGTGTTTTGTATCCATTTCTTGCTAATTAACCCCTTAACGCTCTGCGCCGTAGCTCTACGGCGCAGAGGTATAAGGGATGTATGAAGAGGGCTCACGGGCTGAGTCCTCTTCATACAGAGGTGGGGGTTTTTGCATTTTGCACAAAACCCCCACCGCTAATAACCGCGGTCGGTGCCTGCACCGATCGCGGCTATTAACCCCCTAAACGCCGCCGGCAAAGTCGCCGGCGGCGTTTAAAAGACGGCGGCGCGCGGGCGCCGCCATCTTTTTTTCGATCGCCACGCCCCCGAACGTCATCGGGGGGCGGCGATCGGTTGCCATGGTAGCCTCGTGTCTTCTTTTGACACGAGGCTATCTGGCAGCTGCATATTCGTTACAATGAGCCAGTGGCTCATTGTAATGAATGTGCTGCAAAAATGCCATATATTGCAATACTGTAGTATTGCAGTATATGGTAGCAGCGATCTGACTATCTAGGGTTAATGTACCCTAGATGGTCTAAAAGATAGTGAAAAAAAAAAGAAAAAAAAAAGTTTAAAAAATAAAAAAAATCAATAAAATATTAAAAGTTCAAATCACCCCCCTTTCCCTAGAACGGATATAAAACATAACAAACAGTAAAAATCACAAACATATTAGGTATCGCCGCGTCCCAAAATGCCCGATCTATCAAAATATAAAAACGGTTACGGCCGGCGGTGACCTCCGAGGCGGGAAATGGCGCCCAAATGTCCGAAATGCGACTTTTACACCTTTTTACATAACATAAAAAATGAAATAAAAAATGATCAAAATGTCGCACAGACCTCAAAATGGTAGCAATGAAAACGTCGCCTCATTTCGCAAAAAATGACCCCTCACACATCTCCGTGCGCCAAAGTATGAAAAAGTTATTAGCGTCAGAAGATGGCAAAAAAAAATTTTTCTTTTTTGTACACATTCGTTTAATTTTTGAAAATGTATTAAAACACAATAAAACCTGTATAAATTTGGTATCACCGCGATCGCACCGAACCAAAGAATAAAGTAGGCATGTTATTTGGAGCGAAGAGTGAAAGTCGTAAAAACTGAGCCCACAAGAAATTCCAATTTTTCCACATTTGGAATTTTTTTTCAGCTTCGCAGTACACGGCATGTTAAAATAAATAACATTGCGGGAAAGTAAAATTCGTTACGCACAAAATAAGCCCTCACACAGGTCTGTACACGGAAAAATGAAAAAGTTAGGGATTTTTGAAGTTGGAGAGCGAGAAATGAGGCGAAAAACCCTCCGTCCTTAAGGGGTTAAGCTGAGTCGGCTTTTCCTCTCGAGTCCTCCTTTTCGACCAAGATTGATTAGGTAGCTGATAGCTCTTGGCACTGTTGACTGATTCATCCATCAAGATATTTCTGAAAATATTACACTAATAATTATCTCTTTGTCTAAATAATCATATAGGTTTTTCACTCCTGTCTCTAAAACTTTGAAGAAAAACAAACCGTTTAATCTCTTACAATCTGGATGAGAAAAAAAATATTGTTTAGAATTTGTCATATACTAATTCACATTTTTATTAGATACCTGATAGTTTTTCTTATTAACCTTTTTGTGCATAGTTCTGGATGGACCGCTGTGATCAAAGATGAATTATTAGCGATGTAGCCAAAAAATGATAGAAATAACCAGTTTCATTAAAGGGGTTGTCTTGTTCGTTGTCTAGTGTTTTTTTTTTTTTTTTTTCCTCTAATAGTGATCATGGAATGGGTTTTCAGAGAAAAAGGTGTTGATGACCCCTAACAGATGCCTCCATTAACTGTATAGTGTCCCTACAAGGTTATTGTGGGCACTGTTTGTGATTGTGTCACAGCTATCACTACTATCTCAATTCATTGCTTGAAAACCAATTTTCTGTATTTCCAGTAGTTAGAACAGAGATCGCATTAACCCCTCCACAAGCGTCATAGACGCTTCCAAATGCAGTATTACTCTTTGAAAAGCCCCCCATGCGTCTAAACCCGCACTGACTTTTCCCTGTGACTGGGAAGAATAAGGAGCTGAGCAGCAGCAGTTGTGCTGTGTCCTGACAGCTCTGCCCCCGCACAGCTGCTGCTGTGGAGTTATTGTGGAGGTGCAGGTGACCTGTTCCGTGTGTGACCCCGAGCAGTGCAGCAGCAGGACACAGCCCCTCCCTGACCTGATGCTGTTTCTCTGTAGCCGGGTCACAGTGGGCGGAGCTACCGGAAGCCACGCCCACTCCCATGCCGATGTCTCTGTGTGATAGTTGTGGCAGATATGAAAGGCTGGGGCTGTACCAGAGGACAAGGTGAGAACAGATCAACCAGGGACCTGGGGTCTGACTCTATAGTGAGTAATCACATCAGTGTAACACCTGCAACAGCCTGATGCCCAGGCAGGGTTATATATCATGGGGCATGTATACAATGTGTAAAAGCAGCCTTACATTTTAGGTGATAGTGGCCTTCTACTTTCAGTCAGTTTCTGAGACAATAATGATTTTTGGTGGATATGGCCATGGCCAATCATGGTCACAGCTAGTTGCAAGGAGCTTCAATTTGCCGCATTGTTGTTGGGGTGTTTGGGTGCGGGACTCACGGTAGAACCAGAACGTGGACATCGTCACTGCCCATCTTTAGCGGCCAGCGTTGTCCACAATCAGATCTGCATGACCAGCATCACCACCCATGCGTGGTCAGGGGTGGTCTGGGGCGTCATCCATGGTCTGGAGGGGGTTGCTGGGGGTCATCTATGGTCTGGACAGAAGGAGTCTTGGGCATCAGCCATGGTCTGGATGGGGGTGAGGGGTCTGGGGTGTCAGCCATGGTCTGGACAGGGGTGAGGGAGGTCTACGGTGTGAACCGAGGTCTGGACAGGGGGCTGGGGGGGGGGTCTGGGGTGTCAGCTGAGGTCTAGACATGGGGGATCTGTGGTGTCAGATGAGGTCTGGATAGGGGGGGGGATCTGGGGTGTCGGCCAAGGTCTGGACAGGGGGGCAGGGGGGGTCTGGGGTGTCAGCTGATGTCTAGACATGGGGGATCTGGGGTGTCAGATAAGGTCTGGATAGGGGGGGGGAATCTGGGGAGTCAGCCAAGGTCTGGACAGGGGTGCTGGGGTGTCAGCCGAGGTCTGGAAAAGTGGGTGGGGCTGGGGTGTCAGCCATGGTCTGGATGAGGGGCTGGGGTGTCAGCCATGGTCTGTAAAGGTGGGGGGGGGGGCGGCCATAGTCTGGTCTGTAGGTTGAAATAATTTAAGGAGACAAAAGGAAAGAGCTTTTGCCCCCATTATTTAATGCATGATGTGAAATTAATACACTTGTCTCAATTGGCTATTTAAGCACACAAAACACTGGCTGCAATCATATTCATGCATAAATGAATGATTGCAGGCAGTATTTATTTATATGCATTGCTGAAAATTTCATACTCCTCCTCACCTAAAAATACTCCTCAAAAATGGTGAGAGGAGTATTATTACCCTTATGGAAAAATGTTAGTGCGACCTCTGAGTTAGAACCTTTTTAACTCTGGAAACCAAAACTCTGAAACCAGGGATTTCATTTTGGGGCTTGAAATAATTTCCCCATAATCCTTATGATCCAGCTGATCCAGAAAGGTCATACAGTTTGGCAGCAGATTTGGGTTCCCATTCTGAACCTTGGAGGTGGACAAGTATGCTTGTGAATTATAAGGAAATTTAATTTTATCATCCAAAACCACTTCAGAATTATTGTACACCTACTTATGTGCTTGATAAATCTGGTGGAACTAAAGAATCAAATGGAGGTTTATTCTAAGACTGAGCAATGCTGCAAATGTGAGAGTTGAACCCATGCTCTATTACAATGATATTGTGTCCGGAAGGTAAAGTATTAGTCCTTTTTATATACCTCAATCCTGATGAATCCATGTCTGGCATATAAAGCTAAATCCTTAAACTGCCACAAAGACGGCATGTGGGATTCCAGGCTAACCAATGAATAAAAGTGTTGTATTTCAAGTTATTTGCCTTCTGAACTTGGGTGGATTCGGCCACCCTGAGCATTGTTGTATGGCCTCCATTTCTCTCATGTGTATGTTGGTGTGCATGCTTGTAAAGTGAGGCGTGTGACGTACATGCGGGGGCCATTGAATCATAATTAGATGACGCTGTAGACCATGGCCCCCTCCTTTACACTGTAATTGAAATCTCATTACTGTAGAAAGTGAAGTGGAGACGTCATCTGTGAGAATGACTGATACTGTGTCTATTCTGTGCTGTGCAGTTAATTATTGCTTCTTCCATACAACCTTTTTGGTTCTTTTTCTAGTGATTTTTACATCCAACACTAAACCAAGTGTTCAACGATTGCTTTGAATATCATTGGGTGTGTTTTTTGTATACACCCAATTTTCCATGTCTGATGATGTATCTATATTAGTATGATTGATTCCTTTCAATAGATTTTTACTGTATAGTAGGTAATGTTTGTGAAACAAACTTGTAGTGAAGATAAGAGCTGCACTCTTTATAACGTGCAATAGCCCTTTATTATCGGTGCAAAGTACAGGGAAGTTGCGCGGCCTGGCGACCACCGGTATTCTATAAGAACTGGATAGTGCCCGGCAACCTCTTCATTCGTATAATGTTTGTGAAACGCTTGGTCTTTTATAGTTTTCGGCATTGTATTAAGGCAGAATTTTACATATCACCAGCGTGAGTTTTGATAATTTCCTGTGGATGATCTGCATTTTATGCTGACTTTTATAATTTTTCTTTCAGTGCATGCAGGACATGGGAAACACAAAAGCAAGAATACTATATGAAGCCAATCTTCCTGAAAACTTCAGAAGACCTCAGACAGACCAGTATCTTTTTGTTTCAATAATGATCATCACTTCTATTTCCGCTATGGATTCTAGGTCCGTAGGTTCACACTGAGCCACAAAGGTTCTATACGTAGGTTCTAAAATTCACCACTCACCATTTTAACATAAAAGGCAATCCTATGAATGAGTACTGATGATTTAGTGGTATAAAAGCTGGTGCATATTCCTGTTAAAGAAAATCTACCATCATGATGAATCAGATACTTACTCATAGATCTAGACATTGTGACTGCAGTAATCTTCTTATATTTGGCATCCTTCCTTCTCAAATCAACTTTTAAAATTTACACTTAGTAGCCTCAAGGGTTCTAGGGGTTTATTTTTCCAAAGTCCCTCACTGCTGCAGGTTCACAGACTGTTACAATGAGCAGATTTTCCCTTCCCACTTCATCTCCTGCAAAACCTAGATTACGCAGACAGAGGGAGAGCAGGGGGTTGAAAGAGACATGTTTTTACATCATTTTAAAAGTTTAATTTAGTAATTTTAATTTAGTAATTTTAGCAGAAAGGGGGTCTTAGATAACAAATATAATTACCCGGTATGCTCAAGTATAAGCCAATTTTTTTTAAAATTTTTTTATTAATTTATTTTTTGCAGCACAAAAAATGTGCTGAAAAACACTTACCTCACTAATACTACAGTCTTTAAAAAAAGTGTACTCTCCTTCCGACGCCCCCCCCCCCCTTCCCCTAGCAGGTCCTTTTCTAGCCATCACTGTTCTGGCTCCGTCTCTCTCTCTCTCAGCGTGGTGCCGTCACTCTAGTGCAGCGGGGAGCTGCAGGCTGTGTATACTGGGGGGGCGGGGAGCTGCAGGCTGTGGACACTGGGGGGGGGCGGGGAGCTGCAGGCTGTGGACACTGGGGGGGGGCGGGGAGTTGCAGGCTGTGGACACTGGGGGGGGCGGGGAGTTGCAGGCTGTGGACACTGGGGGGGGGCGGGGAGTTGCAGGCTGTGGACACTGGGGGGGGGCGGGGAGTTGCAGGCTGTGGACACTGGGGGGGGCGGGGAGTTGCAGGCTGTGGACACTGGGGGGGGGCGGGGAGTTGCAGGCTGTGGACACTGGGGGGGGGCGGGGAGTTGCAGGCTGTGGACACTGGGGGGGGCGGGGAGTTGCAGGCTGTGGACACTTGGGGGGGCCGGGAAGCTGCAGGCTGTGGACACTGGGGGGGGGGGGGCAGGAGTTGCAGGCTGTGGACACTGGGGGGGCGGGGAGCTGCAGGCTGTGGACACTGGGGGGCGGGGACTTAAATTTCACCTCTCCCCATTACTTCATAAGTTTCTCAGCATTGGTATTATGATCATTCGGATTCGTATAAATGGATCAGTGGTTGAGCATGTGCACTATTGCTCCTTTAAACTTTGTGGGTCTGGGGTTTAAATTTTTGAAATTTCCCCATAAACTGTATCCGTGTTTTGGTAATATTTTTAATTAAAAACTAGTTGTAGGCTTAAAACCAACCTGTGGATACGTGATTTTGTGCTCAACCGTTTGGAAGTTTGTCTGCCCATTGTCAGATTTCTGTCCACTCAAAGTAAACATAGAAGCTTTCTATAGAACCACAGCAAGCAGAGATTTAGAAAACCTTGAGAAATTGATACAGAAACTATATTGATAAGTTGTATAACTTTTTTAATACATACAACAACATTCATTTGCTCTCCCAACTAAATAGTAATGGATTTTACATGCATACAGTAGAAATGATAAAATGTGCTTGTATTTGTAACCATATTTGCTGCCCTTTTGTATAGAGTCTAAGCTGTAATCATGTTCCTTTCCTTTGTTGCCTTATAGGTCAGGACCTTGCAATTACTTCATTTGTGATTTGTAAAAGGTAGATGATTTGGCCTCTTGAGAATATGACCTTTGTGCCAGCATCACACTTGGTGGTGTTAGGTGTCTGATTGCTTATTATGCCTCCCACGAATATACCAGAGCTGAGCTTGTAGAGCGGTGGACCAATGCCCCACCCCAGATGGCATCCTCTTTAATTGTCAAGATGTAACTGTTAACGGCCCTTAGTGTTCCTATAATAATTTACCCATCTAGTACGTGATAATCTCAGTAACATAAAAGTAATTTCATATGTAGGGATGGAATAGGATAATTTCTCTTGTGGGATGCAGTTAATTATAGTCGGCACATACCATTAAATGACAAATGATAGTTTTATATTAGGCTCTCCATTATTAGGATTTCAGGTCTTATCTCTAAATTTTAATTACTTTAGTTTCCTGAGATCTATTGTGCAGCAGACCTAATCAACAGTTCTGTTCCTTTGAGGTTGTTTGATCTTTTCAAAGTTGCTCTGTTGTCAATGGAAAGTGCCTGCAAATGTAACATTTACTTCACTATGATTTACCTTTCTATGGGGCTAAATGGTAATTTAATTGCCTGCACATGCATTACGTTCAGCCAAAGACAAAATGCATATTTAATCAGTGTTCCTGCTGAATTAAAATGTGTGCCACCTACCCTCTTCATAGGCTTTATGCTAATTTTATTGTTGGGGTGAACAAGAAAATGCTATAGATAACTTTTTTTTAATTTATGCTGTATATCCTTCGCTTCTCCTCTACTTAGTGATGTGTAGAAAACATAACCACGCATCTCCATCTACCAGCACATGGAGAACAATGTATTGAGTCTGCGGGTGGCAAATCCCTGGTTTATTTAAGGTTGATTTGAACATTTAGGTGAACTTTAAAGAGAACCCGTCATGCAAAATAACCCAATAAAACTAAATATATTTTCATAAACTGCCATTAGAAAGCATTGCCTCTATCCCTTCATTGTCCCTCTACATGCCTTTAACCCCTTCCCGCCGCAGCCCTTTTTCCATTTTGCGTTTTCATTTTTCACTCCCCACATTCAAAAATCTGTAACTTTTTTATTTTTCCATGTACAGAGCTGTGTGACGGCTTATTTTCTGCGTAACAAATTACACTTCAAAATGGTGGTATTTAATATTCCATGTCGTGTACTGGGAAGCGGGAAAAAAATTCCAAATGCAGGTAAAAAAACGCATTTGTGCCGTATTCTTGTGGGCTTGGATTTTACGGATTTCACTGTGCACCCCAAATGACATGTCTACTTTATTCTTTGGGCCGGTGCGATTACGGGGATACCAAATTTGTATAGGTTTTATAATGTTTTCATACATTTAAAAAAAATTAAAACCTCCTGTACAAAACTTTTTGGGGGGATTTTGCCATCTTCTGGCGCTAATAACTTTTTCATACTTTGGTGTATGGGGCTTTGGGTGGTGCAGTTTTTTGCGGATTTTGATGACGTTTACAAAGTTATCATTTTTAGGACTGTACTACCTTGTGATCACTTTTTATAGAATTTTAATTTTTTTTTTAAATGGCAAAAAAAAGTGCCACTTTCGACTGGGCGCGATTTTCCGTTACAGGGTTAATCGCAGTGAAAAAACTTATCATATTTTGATAGATCGGGGATTTTCGGACGCGGTGATACCTAATATGTTTATGATTTTTACTGTTTATTTATATTTATATCAGTTCTAGGGAAAGGGGGGTGATTTGAATTTTTAGGTTTTTTATTATAATTTTTTTATTTTAACTTTTTTTTTAATTTTTATTATTTTTCAGACTCCCTAGGGTACTTTAACCCTAGGTTGTCTGATCGATCCTATCATATACTACCATACTACAGTATGGCAGTATATGTGGATTTTACTACTCATACATTACAATGTGCTGACAGCACATTGTAATGAATGGGTTAACCCGAAGTAGCTTCGGGTCTTCGTGAGACCCAAAGGTACCATGGCGACAGATCGCCGCTCCCCGATGACGTCATGGGGAGCAACGATCCACGTCTTTTTTAAGTCATCGGCACCTTTGCCGGCGGCGATCAGCGGTAAAACACCCGCGATATGCAGCAAAAACATACCGGCCCGCGAGCCCTCTCCATGTACCGGGACCCAACATGTGACATACTATTACGTCACATGACGTGAAGGGGTTAAACTTGAGCAATGAGGTCCTAAAGCTGTATGCAAATGACTTGTGAGATGTCCAATGAATCATTCGCATATTCAAGCTGTCCAGCTTATTCATGAGTGGGAGGCACAGCCACAGCCCCCAGTGCTTGTCTGACCACCTGTATAATGGTGTAATGGCTCCTCCATGTACTTCTTGGTGCTGGCGCCCCCTGCAGCCCGTGTTTGTGTATAGGAGAGATACAACAGCTCCAGACAGCCATGGAATCCTTGTGAGCTGCTCCAACAGGTAGTAGTGACAGGACTAGTGACACAGACCTGATGACAGGTGTCCTTTAAGTGTCAGATTAAATTTACCTCACTAAACTACTAGCACTCTTGGGTAGGGTATGAAATGTCCAATCTGGAATTCCCTCTGTTATGTTTAGTCTTGCCAATTTACCTATAAACATGACTTCCAATGTCATGTAAAAACTGAGCTATGAAAAGTTGTATTTTTTCCTCGGATTTCCACGTTTAGAGGCTGAAGGAGGAGCTTTACTCCAGACACCATAAATCTTCAGATTTAAAGTACCTTAAACAAAGATGAGATTCTTTATTTTGGCACCAAAATTATGAAGATTACATCAGAGAGTGGTCTGTGATGTATAGAATTGGATATAAAACTATGGCCCACATTTTATTCCAGCGATCCACCGCAACATATGTTGCAAACGGAGGAGTTCAAAGGAGAAAAGCAGGCGTGTTGGTCTGAATAGCAGTATACTATATTCCTATCAGAGGATTCAGGAATTTGTGCTGGAAGAGTGTGAACTGCTATATTTTGTGAGTGACATATTGGAAGAAAGACTAACAGTAGCAAGAGAATCTGGAGCTCTTTCTATTTTATTAAGGTGCTTGAGTCAGTTTTTTGGCAGACTTTGCACATTCTTTTTAGTGCAAACTGCTTGCACATATATTGAAGTGCCCATGCCAGATATGTGTCGCACGCGACCCTTTTGTCATGGCTGCACTATACTTCATGCAATACAAATTTCTGAAGTGAAGGGGGCTTTCCAGCGCTTTGTCAGACTGTCCATCACATTTATCATGCAAAGCCTGACAGAATTGTGTTGTACAACCGATGTTTTAGGTGTACCAAAAAAAAGTGGTGCACTCTGTCGGAGGAGTGCCGGAAATAATGAATTTGGCGTGGTTTTTGGTAAATGTGGGCCTATGTCTTTAACTGCACATGTCTCAAGTTCTGTAGATCAACCTGATGTCTGAATTGACACTCCTCCTTTAGCCTGTAATAGTGACTTACCTTGCTCAGTATATCAGACTCTTCTCTGCTCATATTCATATGACTTTGAAAGCAATTTTTGTCTTTCACATAAAAGTATCAGTTTACTGGGGTAAAGTCTAGTGACTTTAGCCCTTTTAAGATATCCTGTTTTTTTTTTTGTTTTGTTTTTTTTCAAAACATTCCATAAAATCTGTTATCTAAAACCTTTGCCCATTTCATTTATTTTACTAATCTCTCATATGCCTTGAATATGTATTATGATTTTTATCTTCATCCATACTTTTCTCTTTAAATTTCATATGTATTTGTTGTGAAGGTCATTTTGTAGAATGTAAACAATTGCATTTTGCCAGAAGCGCAGTAATTGGATATTAAGAAGCCATTAGAGATAACGGGAAGGTGATTAAAATCCTAGTCTAGATGACTGTTACCATAAAGGATATAATATTTGGCATCTTGTCATTACTTGTAACTCTTATCTCATGATATTTATGTGAATTTAGGCTATTGGTACATGCTTAATATCCAGTAGATTTTGGCTGGCTATCACTTAAATTGGCAGAGAAAATGGTCAACCCAAAACAATAAAGAGTTGAACCTTTGCTGCCTACAGCAAAATAAGCACCAGCCTTCATAAAAGGAGAATTAAAATTTAGCTTTACATGGGTTTAACATAGTGAAAAAAAATCTGTTGGGCAAAATTGTTAATCTTTCCATAATTTTAACTTTGGGACCCTTATGTTTTTGTGGTTGGATTTCTCAAGTCTGTCACCGTTCATTTGAGTTCTAAATGGTGTTGAGTGATAACCTATTTTTTTGGGGAAAACCCCTTTTAAAGGACATCTACCATCAGGTATAGTGATGGAAGACACCTATAACTCACCACTCGCTGCCTTCTGCACTTTCTTACTTGCTAGAGTATTGTCTGTTGAAATAAATGAGCTGGTGGCACTCAGGCTTATGTCACCTGAGCACCTCCTAGCTCCGATTCACATCCGGCAGTCTGTAAGTTTCACGCACACATGCAGAGACTTTCCTTGAGAGACTGAGTGTGGCTGCGATATTTACAGACTGCTGAGTGACGTCATCGGAAGTCTGAATGATATTGGGGCGGACTCAGCTACAATTAATTTATTCACGCAGTCTCTCACTCTCATGGAAAGTCTCTGCGTGTGCGCGCAACACTTAGAAACTGCCGGGTGACTTCATATATCGGGTTGGGGGACATGGCTACAATTAAAATATACAGGGCATGAATAAATTATCGGCCATCGCAGCTTGGAGGCGCTCAATAGACAATACTCCGTCACGTAATAAAATATGTTTTAGAAAGTGCAGAAGGTGGGGATTGGTGAGTTTATAGGTGTCTACATGACTACACCTGATGAAGAAATCCTTTAAGGTGTTTAAAGATCTTCTGTGAACATCTCCTACATACTAATACTTGTATTTCCACAAAGACAAGATTGTTAAATATATTGAGAATAACAAAATAACACATTCTCTAATTCACTATTAACAAAAATGGTGTACACAATTTCGGTAGTCCCTGGATCCGACTCTCAATCT
The DNA here is from genome assembly GCF_040894005.1 of Engystomops pustulosus. Lineage (NCBI taxonomy): Eukaryota > Metazoa > Chordata > Amphibia > Anura > Leptodactylidae > Engystomops > Engystomops pustulosus. Next base: position 132,337,669 of record NC_092413.1, on the reverse strand, counting down.
CCTTCTGAATACGGTCGGACATGGCAGATTCTTCCCATGAATAGTTTCTCTTGTCTGCTCCTTGCAGTGCTCTCTGCAAGGGCCCTCACCCTTGCATTCCTAGAGGAGCTCAGGCGCAGACACTTGCATAAGCATTTTCTGCCGGCAAGCATTATCGTGAGGAGACTAAATATACAATCTAGAGACAGATAACACGTATATAGCAGAGCTGAATGTTATAGTTCAGATCTGTTTTGTATCCATCCAAGGATTTCAACGCTCACCTCTGATCTGTCTAATCTTTGTGTCCGATATTAGTAGAATGTTCAGAAGCTAAATTAAAGTGTAGATAAACCCGTATCCTGAAAATCTTAGCACATTGTCAACACAGAGGGATCATAATGTGTCTGCTTAGAGAGTCCCCGCCAACACTCCTGAATTTTGAGTGATGGGAGCTAAAACAGCAATAAAACTGAGTAAAATTGCCAAGTAAGGGGTTAAAAATATCTTTGTGTAAGCATCACTAGTGGATTAGAATTTTGAGAACTTTTTTTCATGGGAAAACCCCTTTAAGACTATTTCACATATACCTGCCACACATATTATCTATGTTGAGCTAATATCTCATTTCTTCCTCCTTTGCTTAACTTCTGGTTATTATGTTGAAGCATGATCGACACTGGTTATTCTCACAATGTATTTTATTTTGCATAAACCTTTTTCTTTTTATCATTTTATTTCTATTCTTTCACAAATTGCTACATTTGATTCTTGTTGCATCAGTTTTTCTTTTTGCCATCAGATCAAAACGTGGTTTCTTTTTTTCTTTTTCAAAGCCGCCTGACGCTTCTGTTCTAGCTGGGGGATATTTTGTCCTATTTAATATTCTCGTAGTTGAAGTTTTTAGATTTTTTTTTTTTCCCTTTTTGCCCCAAATCATGAATGTTTTATAAGACAATTGCGTTTTTTATGATTAAACCTAAATGCAAAGAATAAATCTAATAATGGCAAAATTCAGTGACTCCCATAATCAGATGGGTTTTAAAAAAAACCTTGATCTGCTCTGTTATAATCTTTACAAGGATGCTTTATGAATTATTGTTGTATTTGTATGCTTGCCATGTTCTGCTCTTGAAGTGTTTATACAGCAGGATAGAAAAAATATTTTTTTCTAAGGGCGTTGCTTTACATTTTCATTGAAGTCTACCACCACAGATGTACTTATTAAGGTAGATCCGGTGATAGGTGCCTCTAATGTATGTAAGGAAATCCCTTATAAGGGCAAATTCTTTAGTCCCCGTTATCTTTTTTTAATCTTTAATTGTGGTAATATGCCAATTTACCAAAGAGGCTACTATGGTGTGGAGAAGCTAGAGCTGCGGCTACTGCACGCCCAAGTAGCTGCCTTGAACCTCCTACCCAGATATCTTCAGTGCGCAGCTGGGCGCCCTCATGCGCAAAGCCAGCGTTCTGTGCATGCACAGTAGCTCCAACTTCGGACCAGAGACCACGCAGCCAGTGGCCTGCATTCTGCACATGTGCAGAACGCTGGCTTCGCGGACGAGGGCGCACAGCTCGTCATAGCTGAAGATATCTGGGTAGGAGGATCGAGGAGGATACAGGGGAGTGGAGTAGCTGCGCTCCTGTAGCCTCATCTCCGGCTACTCCATTCCCCAGTAGCCTCTTTGGTAAATTAGCATATTACCACAATTGATGATTACAGAAGATTGATGTATATAAGGATAGCCCTTTACAAAACTAATCCTACAGTCCCCTTTGAGGCAACTACCACCAGATACACCTTAATAGGTAGATCCATGGTGGTAGGTTTCCTTTCATGCTTATGCAGCATTGGCAATGTACTTGATGGGCAATCCTTTGAAACCTTCAAATTGCACTTATTTTGGATCCAACTGCGTTTACTTTCTCTTGGGTAAAGGGGGGCCTTCAATTTACAGAAATTCGCAGGTGCGGATTTACTATTGAAAATTTTCTAGAATTCAGATGTGGTTCACACCATTTATTGTGTATTTACTTCATTGGAAATTCTATCTGCAGTAGCATGTCTTATCTGATAGGGGAACAGATTACAATGCACAGTGTGCACCAAAACTGTGTTTCTTATTTTGTCATTGACCAAGCCACTTGATAAATCCTATAAACTTTGACTAAACATTCCTACAATTGCCAATATAACTCAGTTTCGCCCACATTTGTCAGTGACTTGTTATTGAACAGTCTGATTTACTTTACAATTTTTAATTTTATGAAAGGGTAAGTCTTCCACAGTGTCTTTGGTACCAAAGAACTATAATTTCATAATGAGATTCACGAACATGTTATGTGATTCCACCCTTTATAGCAAACAGAACACTGCCCACATTGCGCTGCTCACCCTTTTCTTTGACATTTTCAGTTCTGGAGCTAAATGTCAGAAATTTTTCTCAGCAACAGGGAAATGGTGGAGGCTAAACACTTTGTCTTTGCCCTGGAGCGGAGTAAAATTTGTGATGCTCAAAATTTACATGATGCCTTACGTTTTCCCATTTAATCTCATAGGGGAGCATTGAGCATGTAATAAGTATTAGAAACCAGCAGTGAATATTTACATGATGTGTACAATCTGTCCTGTGCGATCACCAAGTGTCCCTTGCTATGTAGAAAGTGTCCATAGATTGCAAGGTGGGAAAAAGTTGCTGCAGTCTATGACATGGTTTGAGGTTCAGAGAAAGTTCTTCAGAAGTGCAAACTGGCATGGAGGGACTGGTAAAGAATAGGAGAGATTGTTCCTCACCAGGCCAATTTCGGCCACTGACCTAGGCGGTAAATGCAAAGTCCTGCTTATTTCTGGGTGGTAGAATTTAGTTGTGTGTATGGAAAAAGATTTGTCCAGTTCTGGTTATTTTATATGTCCCCAGGTGGTGTAAACTAATGAAGTAATCCCTCTGATCACTGCTGGCCTCTGTTCAGATAGACTAAGCAATGTCACCTCAACATTTTGATACCTGCTGCAGCCTGGATTAGGCTGTTGGTGACTTCTAGGGTGTGTCCACAAATTGTAGTTAAAACTGCACTGTGAGCAGTATTCTGGGAATATGAACTTATGATACAAAACCCTATAATGATATAAATAAATGAATACAACAAAACTCAATGCCATTAATTGGTAATAATTTGTAATTGCTATCACTGCACATTGGTCCTCCGAGATGTCTTACCACAACACTGGCCATACTTGATGCAGGGCAACCAACAGACTACAGCTTAACATAGTGATAATCACATGACCTTCCTAGGGAAAGTGCAGGACATGTGAGCAGCGGCCATCTTCTGTCCTGTGTCTCCTCCACAGGGACAAAGTCACAGGACTGATTAAAGGGTTACTAGCGTTTTAATATTCCATTATAGTGTCCAAAATATTTGTCTGCTATGGTGAGCAAAATTTTTAGTGCATATAAGCTTATATTTTAAATAATATGAATTATGCCCATTTCTGTAATACCCCTTTAACACCTTAACGACATGTGATGTAATAGTACGTTCCCGTGGCTCCCCTGTGGTTTCATCAAGGAGTGGCGATCCGTCGCCATGACAGCCTCGGGTCTTTCGAAAGACCTAAGGCTGTCTGTCTAGTTTTAATCCTTTCCTTACAATGTGCAATCAGCCTGAAAAATAGTAAAAATAAAGAAGTAAAAAAAAAAAAATTATAATAAATATAATAAACCTAAAAATTCAAATCGCCCCGCTTTCCCTAGAACTGATATAAATATAAATAGTAAAAATCAAACACATTAGGTATCACTGTGTCTGAACTGTGATATCAAAATATAACAGGTTTTTGCTGCGTTTAACCCAATAATGGAAAATGGCGCCCAAAGTCAAAGATTATAGAATTTGTTTTATATTTATGTTTTAGGAAAACATTATATAAAACCTATACAAATTTGGTATCCCCGTGATCGTACCGACCCAAAGAATAAAGTAGACATGTCATTTGGGGCATACAGTGAAATCCGTAAAATCCAAGCTCTCAAGAAAATGGCGCAAATGCGGTTTTTCACCAATTTCACTGGATTTGGAATTTTCTTGTGTGAAATGCTGTATTTTTGTTAATAACCGTGAAATGTAGAATGTGTGGGTTTTTATTATTTTTTTTTTATTCTGCCATGACCAACTAGAGCAGTTCTGCTCTCAGACACCTCTGATAAATCTCCCCATAAACAGTGATAGTCATTAACCATCGGCTAGAGACAGTCACTAAACGACACATACAGAGAGAGCGAGAGAGGGCGACAATCAGAGAGAGATGCTTATAAAATATTTTTTGTTAACCTATTCTATTTGGTTATCGCCAATCCCAGGCAGCACTGTGAGCTACAGCTGGTATATAATAAAGTTGAAGCACACTATGTTCATAATCAAATGGAGGGGGGGGGGGCTGTTTTTCATTTAAATGAGTTTTCCCATGAAAGAAAATTCTCAAATTTCAATCCTCTAGTGATATTTACAGAATAAAAATCACTTTAACACCTTACTTTACATTTTTAGTTGGTTTTATTGCTATTTTAGCTCCGATCACTCCCTAGGATGTCCAGTACAAAATCCCAGGGTGTGGACATGGACTCTCTGAGCAGACATGTTGGGCTATAGGCACAGAGCAGAGAGAGACAGAAATCTCAGCAGCACGCAGTCACACAGAAATCCAAGATGGTGGCCCACCCCACCAGAAGTCTAGGGGTAACTGTAATTTTAGAGGCAGGTTTGACTTAAATGTGTGAAATGCTGTATTTTTGTTAATAACTGTGAAATGGAGAATGTGTTTATTTTGTTATTCTGAGTGCTTATAATAAACTTGTCTTCATGAGAATACCGCTTTAATGGACAGGCATTGTATATGTTATTGCCTGGGGGGCACTTTTATGAGCTTCACCCTCTTAGGAAAATTACATAGAAACTGCCCTGTACCTTACTTTTCTGTGCAGGACACATCTGCTCAGAGTCAGCTCTCCTGGCAGCTATACACAGACCTCCCCCCTTCTCCCTCCAGAGTAAGCAGGGAGTAGCATACTCTCCCTTATGTAAAATCGGTTCTGTATAGTTTATGTACACAAAGGACAGTGTCTCACAGGGATTATCAACAGATCCAGGGAAGATGGCTACTGATGGAATAGGCTAAACTGAGGAGGACAGCAATTAAAATTCTGGGCATAGGTTATAGTTCTGACTTGAGGAGCCTTTTTGATACTAGGCTGGTGTTTAACACTTGGACCCTGCATTGATGAGCCTCTGATACCACAAGCTAAGAGGTACTGAAACTAGACAAATTCTTCCAATTTGCATTGTTATGATTGTGTAAATTGAAATCCCTTGAATGAATGACATGTTTTTGAAGTATTTAATCCTGTTTAGTAGTGTTTCTGTGGCGTATTATTCACTACCGGTCTATTGCATTAATTTTCCCCCATGTTAATAATTGGTATTGGTTTACACCCAACTGCTGCTTTTCCTTAATGCAATCGCCAGATCAGTGGAGTTCTTCATCAGGGATAAATACGAAAGAAAGAAGTACTATGATAAAAATGCTGCATCCACTATGAATGTAAGTATATTGAAGATAAAATATTGTTTTGGGGTTCTTTTTGTCAATTTCTGCTTGCTTAAACAAGTTTTTCACAGCAGTAGTGACCAGTTATCGTTTGTCTAAAAATATGTAGGGGACCTAGCACAACCTAAACTTTATACAATGTCTATCGGCACATATATAGCAATATATGAACTGGAAAGAAAAAAGAGGAATGTGCCGTATGACAATACAAGAGTAAACCTTTATTCAATACAAAACAAAGCAAATCTCCCAGCATAGGGATGATAGAAGACATAAAAACATTTAAAAATGTACCAAGTACATATCAAACCATATAGTTGGTACTGCCAGGTAAGGCAGTCCAACAAACCATTTCCTCCACCGACAAAAAGGAGGTATAAGAACCACCCTTGATGGTATATAGGTCAAACAAATAATATCTTAGTAGGCACACAATACAAGCTCTAATATAGATAATACAGTAGTAGAAATATCACAATGGTCTTAAAAGCAATGTGCTATCCCTATTGTATCTAAAGGTAAGTCAAGAAGAGCGTATATGTGAAGTGTCCATACATTACAAGTCAGTAAGACAGGTCAGGAGCCCTCCCTTTCCAATCCACCGACCGAACCACCCTGACTGTGGACAGCATGGGACTTTGTCCCACACAGCCTCCTGACCTGTCTTACTGACTTGTAATGTATGGACACTTCACATAAACGCTCTTCTTGAGATACAATAGGGATAGCACATTGCTTTTAAGACCATTGTGATATTTCTACTACTGTATTATCTATATTAGAGCTTGTATTGTGTGCCTACTAAGATATTATTTGTTTGACCTATATACCATCAAGGGTGGTTCTTATACCTCCTTTTTGTCGGTGGAGGAAATGGTTTGTTGGACTGCCTTACCTGGCTGTACCAACTATATGGTTTGAAATGTACTTGGTACATTTTTAAATGTTTTTATGTCTTCTATCATCCCTATGCTGGGAGATTTGCTTTGTTTTGTATTGAATAAAGGTTTACTCTTGTATTGTCATACGGCACATTCCTCTTTTTTCTTTCCAGTTCAGTTATCGTTTGTCATCATATAACCAAACCTTTGTTATATAAATTAAGCTTTCTTCACACTCCTTTTATACTACATCTACAAAGTATACGGGGAAATCTCTCAACATATACACTTGGTCCATTCAGGCAACTAGAAAATCTACTGTCGAAATAAAGTATGTTAAACCAGGGGCACTTAAGAGAACCCGTCATGCAAAATAACCCCCCTAATCTAAATATATTTTCATAAACTGCCATTAGAGAGCATTGCCTCGATCCCTTCATTGTCCCTCCACATGCCTGTAAACCTAAGCAATGAGGTCCTTAAGCTGTATGCAAATGACCTGTGAAATGTCCAATAAGTCATTAGCATATTCAAGCTGTCCAGCTTATTCATGAGTGGGAGGCACAGCCACACCCCCAGTGCTTGACTGACAGCTGCCATATGTAATGGCTGCTCGTTGTGCTTGCTGGTGGCCACGCCCCCTGCTGCCTGTATGTGAAAGATACAACAGCTCCAGGCAGCCATGTTACAGCAGAACATGTCAGGTACTTGTGTAACTGATGTCTGTGGCTCTGTGTATTAGGAGGGAGAGCATGTCAGCAGATGCAGCACAGACTCTGCAATGCTTTACTATACATTACACACAGACTTGAGCAGGGGGAGGAGAGGGGTAACAGGAGTGACATCACTGCCTCTGACCATGTGACCAGCCTCATTTACATAATAAAGAAAAGGTGATTTTACCATGATTAATGTATGAATTGGAAAGAAAAAGGAAAGTTTAGAGCAGCACAGCAACTCCGGTGGGTGCAAGTCCGTAAGTCCCCAGGCAGGGGGACTGCAATGTAAGGTTTAGGAAGAGGCAGCACTCCAAAAGGTAATTTCAAAAAAGTGGGGTGTCTTTATTCCATAAGCGACGTTTCAGCTCCTTACGAGCCTTTTTCAAGCAAAGGCTCGTAAGGAGCTGAAACGTCGCTTATGGAATAAAGACACCCCACTTTTTTGAAATTACCTTTTGGAGTGCTGCCTCTTCCTAAACCCTAATGTATGAATTGACTAGATAAAGGCTGGGATGGGATCCTTGTGAGCTGCTCCAACGGGTAGTAGTGACAGGACAAGTGACACAGACCTGATGACAGGTGTCCCTTTACTCATAGATCCAGGCAATCTAGTTAAATTTGTTTTCCATGGCATCCTTTCTTCTAAAATCAACTTTTTAAATTATGCTAATGACTGCAGTGGTTCTCAGAGTCCCTCTTTGCAGCAGATTCACGGGCTGTTAATGTTGCCACCACACTGTCCCCATGGGGTAACTTGATTCCCAAGGACCAGGGTGGCTGGCTGTGGTTGTGGCCTAGTTCACACCTGTCAGGGCCATCAGGGAGATGCAAGGGCATCTTAGGGGCTGGGTGGTTTGTGTGTTACAGATTCCTGGTGAAGGCGAGGCCCGTGGTGTTAGCAGCAGGTCAGGGATTACACTTGACATTGGGAATCTTTGCAAAACCCATAGTTTTTTTAATGACACTCCCAGTCCACACAGCCGGAGGTAACAAGCTGAAATCGGTCCTTCCTGCTGGAAAACACAAGGTTGGTTGGCTCTGGTGATGGTTCGCTTTTGGAGTAGGAATTTAGGAGTAGCTCAGCCTTGATCCAGTAGTCAGTAAACTGTAATATGGAGCTAGGTTGGCTCTAGGTGCAGATGTGTCTCTCTGGCCAAAATGACCAAAATAACAGACTTTTAAAAAAAAAAAAAAATGGGAAGACTGACTGACCCCTAGGAATGAGCCCCCATTTATAGATTCTTGCAGAGCTCATTCCAAAACATACTGAGATATTAACCACCCCACCATGGGACGGCCGCCAGAGAATAGGTAGTGGTGCTTACATAAGGTACCTTACCTTATAGGTAGGAGTGTTTGTCACCAGGGCCGGTTCTAGACAAAGTGGGGTCCTGGGCAAAACTAAAAGTGGGGCCCTGGGCAAAACTAAAAGTGGGGCTCCAAAATAAAACTATTTTATGGCCAGTCAGTCAGTAAGAGGCTCCCTTTAGTATGGTAAAACAAACTGTAATATGGGAGAATTTTATAGGAGATGGATGATAAACGTTCAGATTATAGGAGATAGATAACTACATGGATAGATGGTAGATATATAGACAGGAGATAGATGATAAGCATCTTCACCCAGGAATTCAACCAAGGGGTATCAACCCTTTCACCGCCCGGCATTTTTGGATATTTTGTCGCATTATTGACCAGAGCAATTTTTACAATTTTGATGTTTAAAAATAAAATCCAAATTAGAGCAAAAAGAGTTAAAGTAAACCCAACAAACCTCATATTTTCTGAAAGCAGACACGCCCCATTTTCAAAATTGCATTAAAGAGTTTAGACATAGGCGCCTTCATGTAATTTTGATTCAAACTGAAAGGCACCATAAACCCTATATCATTTTGAAAGCAGACAACCAGGCGATGCATTTGGCAATTAACATTTAAAATGTCTTATATGTAAAGATCCAGAATACTTCTATAAAGAAAATATACTTTCCTATAACAGCAGGATGTGAGGATATCATACAGACCCCACATGTGTATATTCACCAAAATATGCAGCAAAGGGAACGTTAAATCCACAGGGGACACCAAACAATTTTTGCAGAAAGTTGCACAGATGTATCATTGCATGCTCCCTTGCACAATGGTAACCCAAATAAATAACTATATATCCATAAACCAAGCTAGTGAGATAATAAAAGTCACTTTTTAGATGTGCGCCATTGTATTAGCTGCAAAATAACATATTAATTTGAGTGAGAACATCATAACATAGGTGTAAATAATGGAGGATCTTGTGAAACAAACTTTATTCCGGAACATGTGTGTGTTTTAACTTTATGGACATGTTCTGGGTCACGGTGTTAATATGTAGTCACATTAGGCGAAGAGGATGGAATGTTCATCGTATCAGTCAATTTAGAAAAAAAAAAATCACGAAATAAAAGGCAATTAAAGCGAAAGTGTGTTCTTGGATAGTTCTGCATAAAGAAACATGAATATTAGTTGATACTCACCCTTCTCAAAATGTAGTAACATATAAAGTGAATATTTCCATTATCTGTGAGGTGAAGCAGCTCCTGTGTGCAGCAAATTCTCCCTGTAGCCTGATGGCTAAGAATCTGGAGGGGGCTAAACTTCAGGGGGCGGTAGCTCTGGCTCTGTGACACATAGAACCTCACTTCTTTTTTCCTATGAAAGGAAAGAGTCTCCTCTTTTATATGAATCTAATTTGTGTAAAACTGAGATATTAACTGTTAAACTGCTGTCGGGAGTGATTTTTATATATAAAAATGGCACCTGATATTCTCACTTTAAACCTGAATATCTTTGGCTCCAGGGCACCTAGAAACTAAATTCAAGATTTATTTGAAAGAAGAAATTCTCCCCTTTGCCTACCCATAGCACCTTCTCTTTCTAGTTTGTGTTAGAGAGCCCTCAATCACCTTCCGTTCCCCATTGAAGCTTACAATTTCATCAGAATAGTGGGATAAAGACGCTGTTCTATTTCCTTACAATGTGAACTGAGCCCAATTTATGCCAAATTGATACCCTATATCAGTGATGGCGAACCTTTTGGAGACAGAGCGCCCAAACTACAAACAAAATACACTTATTTACTGTGAAGTGCCAACATGGCATTTTAAGCAGTAACTTATTGCTACCTGTTCTTCCACATCTTTCAATTGTATCGGCCCTCTGAGGCCATCAATACAGTTGAAAGAAGGAGGGCAAATTCAGACTCTCATTGTAGCTTCTCTCCAGGGTCTCTCTGTAGAGGAGGAATGGTGGGTCCAGAATGAGGACCTCAAAAGGTATTGCAGTTCTGTCAACACCTTCTCACTTTCCCCACAGTTCCAAACAGCCAATAAAGTGTCACTTTAAAATAGCGCTGAGTGCAGCATCTCTTGAGTTGCCTGGGACTGCAGGAACTCTGGGGAACTCTGTCCTGGGGTGATGGCCTGAGTGCCCACAGAAATGGCTCTGAGTGCCACTTCTGGCACTAGTGCCATAGGTTCGCCATCACTGCCCTATATAATTGGGTTAAGAAAATATCCATCAGTAACAATCTGGAAAGCAGTCTCATTAAGACACCCTTTTCTTTGTATTTTTAGGTGATATCATCCGGATGTACTGTTACATATGTTATTGTTGTCATGAATACTGTAGCAATATTTTATTATTCCCATGAAACAAGCAGCAGCTATTCTCTGGAGGTTCTGTTATAGTCCTTAGAGTTTTACTGTGTAGCATCTGAAAAGATTGAATACCACGTCATTAGTAGGAATAATGGTGTTGTAGGCCATTATCTCACATCCTGATAGATAGCAGAGACGCATTACAGCTTTCCTGACTACCCAACAACATCTGTATATTGTAAGTTCTAGGGCAAGAAACAAAATGTTGGATTTAGAGGGCACATTATTTAGTATAATTTCTTCAACCTTCGCGTTCAAGATATCAGAGTACAGGCGGTCCCCTACTTAAGAACACTCGACTTACATACGACCCCTAGTTACAAACAGACCTCTGGATATTGGTAATTTATTGTACTTTAGTCCTAGGCTACAATAAACAGCTGTAACAGTTAACACAGGTGTCTGTAATGAAGCTTTAGTGTTAATATTGATTCTTATGACAACCCAACATTTTTAAAATCCAATTGTCACAGAGACCAAAAAAGTTGTGGCTGAGATTACAATGATAAAATATACAGTTCCGACTTACATACAAATTCAACTTAAGAACAAACCTAAAGACCCTATCTTGTATGTAACCCGGGGACTACCTGTATAATATCTAAACAATTCTGACATTGTTTGTTAAAAAAATTGTCTTACAAGATTTTGCATAGATTTCTGGATTACTTGCCTGTTTGGTCTTGTGCACACTAATGTGAAATGGGGTATTGTGCTAGTTAGTTTTTTTATTTACTCTTTTACTTCTATGGGCTCAAACTACGTGCCTCAAACTACGGTTCACTGGAGTAATTTTTGGAACTATAACTGCAGTTTGTGTGCATAAGGCAGCTATTCCTGGTCCAAACGTTCTGGTAATTCTATGTAATTGTTGCAGCTGTGACTTGCCTGTATGTCACATGCATCTATATCATGTTTTTACTATATTTTTTATTTTAAACTACCCTTCAGGGGTTTTCCAGAAAATCTAATACCACTTTAACCCAGCATTCAATATTTATATATAATATATTGAAATACTCAGCTCCCAGATCTCTCTACGTTTTCGTATCCAGCTGTGACATCCCAACACAGGGGATTCTATTACTGAGGCATGGTACAGTACTGCAGTTTCCCTGTAACCAGAATAGTACTGTACCCTTCTAGTTAGATTTGTCCCCAGTGTACTGCATATCTATGAAGTAATATGATTACTGTTCCATATGTACATTAAGTATTCATCTACCATGTTCTACCAGCGTATCAAGGTCATTATGCTTACTTGTCAAGCTGAGTGTCCTATGCTTTTGTATTTTGGCTGTTTACTCTGTGTCATTCACAAGGTTATTAATACATGAAAAGACCTCCTGCTGAACCCCACTGCTGATCGTAGTCCATTGTATGTTCCATTTAGGAGGGGAGACCTTGGGAGTTACTGGAGATGACCATTTTGGCACCTTCCCTTTCTGCTTCCTGCCTAAAGGTCATGCAGTGGATTATAAATCTGTTAATATTTATAGACTGCATATGATCAGCATTTGGTGCCCTCTAATCCTTTCATATGTAACTTCAGAAAAAAATGTGAAACCCTTCCATGTCAAATGTAAGCCATGGGCATGTATTTAAAAATGGCACTAAAAAACCAATTAATTTCCACAAGTTCCACTTTTCTTTCATAATTCCAAATATCAGTTCTCCTCTCTGAGGACAGGTCATCAATATCACCTAGAACAGTGATGGCGAACCTTTTAGCAACCGAGTGCCCAAACTGCAACCCTATACCCTGCTTATTTATCGTGAGGTGCCAACCAGAAATTAAAGCAGTAACTTATTGCTCCCTGTTCAACAACTTTCAATCAGATTGGCCTCCTGAGGACAACAACACAGTAGAAAGATGGAAAATTTTCATCATTTAGCTTCTTTCCAGTTTCCCTCTGTACACAGAGAATTGTGGGGCCAGCAGGAGGTCCTCCAAAAATAATTTGACCCTGTCTAATTCTCCCTCTTCCTAAATTCCCAAGTAGCCAAGTAAGTATCAAAATATGACTGAAAGCAGCAACTTTTAAGTTTCTTGGAACTGCAGGAAGATTCTTTGAGTCCTTTCTGGTGTGCTGAGGCGATGGCCCGGGTGCCCACAGAAAGGCCTCTGAGTGCCACCTCTGGCACCCGTGCCATAGGTTCGCCACCACTGACCTAGAAGATGCCTTTACATTTTTAGTGGGAAACTTGAGTATAGTATCACTCTTTTGGCCCGCTGCATGTGTACTTGAGGCTTTACACTTATATTGCTGCACACTCTTGAGAATGCTGCTTTCAGCCAGAAATGATTTGTGTTGATGAATATGTATAAATCTGACCTGCTTTGAAGTTGCCGAGCATTGTTGACTAAATGAGACAGATACTCCTTTGGGATATGAAGATACATATTTCTCTATCTGTAAAGTATAAAAACGTTTGCCTAGCTCTGCACTAAGCAAAAATAAGTAATTCTCCAATTTACTGTGATTAGCTATCTGCTGGTGTTTAGCTGCTAGCAGAGGTTTTACCTTGCACCCCAAGCTAATCTCCATTTGCCATGCTTTGTGGTTGCCATGGAAAACCATATAGTACAGCTAGAGAGGACAGGAAACTTGTTGATGGTCTGTAGTGATGTCATAAGCATGTGACTCGTCACATGCTTCAGATCGGCCAATTACAAACATGCTCTCCTTTTCTGGCTTCAGTGGGCTGAGCTGATGTGACACCCACATAGAATAGGCTGAATCTGTTATATATACCAGATACATCTCAGGCTAGTAAAAAGACAGCAGCATGATACAGGTATCCGTGCAATTGTTATCAAAGGCTATCTCCAGCTGTGCCAAATCTATTTTTTTGTCTGCAACTTTACTGTTGCGCTTTAAAGGAAATCAAAGCGTGAACACCCGCCCCCCCCCCCACCACACACACACACACACACACACACACACACACACACACACACACACACACACACACACACACACACACACACACACACACACACACACACACACACACACACACACACACACACACACACATTCTCACTGTCGCTAGTCTTGACACGCCTCGATCATCTATAAAGGAAAATTATAGTTAGCAACAGGGAGCGCAGGGACAAGATGTCTGGCGCTTCGGGCTGCTAGTTATGCAAGCCTCCACACCTCCCTCTCCCAACCATGATTTGTATGGGTGATATGGTAGCTGAAATATATACTGTATTTCTACACCTGCTAATGATTGTGAAATATGGTCAAAACGTATACTTCGGTAATTTCCTAGGGTCGCTCGCACAGTAATGAAACCTACAACAAACCTGTATAGAGGTTCAAGAAGTAACACAATTGGAAAGTAAGGCTCTGTTCACATCTTGCTGTACATTTGAGGAATAGAAAACAATGATCGTATCGTGAAAGGCAGATCCGTTGTATGACATACTGTATATGACAGACTCCAACTATAATCTGATACATTCTATGATTCTGTCTTGGTGTTCAGAATTTTACCTAGTAAAATGTTGCAGCATATGAGGCAGATATGTAAGCGGACCAATTAGTCAGTTTTTTATTTAAATTGAGTTTCATATTTTTGCCTTTGCAACCTATCCTTTGTACCCAACTTTGGTATTTGCATGCATCAGGCTGTGTTTATGTTGACTTTTGAAACTTGATTACAAGGATGACATGCGGAGCTTGTAATGATTGCATTGCATTACCATTGCTTTACCATTGGGTTTACATTGCATTTACATGACCTCAATGTTAATGCTTTTAAACGTACTGTTAATGCATTGTGATAAAGTCAGACGCCTTCATGCAGCCTTTGAGTTACGTTTCAAAAAGATTAAAAAGACGTTATGGGGGAGATTTATCAGAATTGTGAGGTAAAACTGTTCACTTATGGCAACCGATCAAAGCTCTGCTTTCATTTTCTAAACAGCTGTGGGAAAATGATAGTTGAGCTCTGATTGGTTGCACCGAGATTAATACGTCTGATAAATCTCCCACGTTGTGTGGACCTGGCCTCAGTATTTCACATTTTTTGTTATTTTTATGTCCAAATTTTTACAGTAGACTCAGGATTACTGGAAAAAACTACTTCTCATTACAATCCAACATTCAATTAACCTGCGTTTTGGGTAAGCTGTCCAGTGATTACAGGGAGTGTACGGTATGCGCTAAACGCTTAGGTTTCTAATGAGACTCCTGAGGTGCGCTCTAATTGTGTGACTGGGTGTTTGTTCTGATTACAAAATGGAGTTATGATTATACCGCTGTGAACCTCTCTTATTCCCAATACCTGGAGCTTGATGTGCACAGAGCAAGTGGAGTCTTGTGGACACATATTCTGTTACTTGGGATGAATGGACTGTTTAGCGTATTTGGGAGGGGGTAGTTATTGGCAATCCTACAAGCCCTGCAGTTAGAACAGTAGGGATACAATTATGTAGTGATTTTAATGAGACTATCTTATAGCACTTTTGTACGTTTTATAAACCTGCTGCTGTACAGAAAAGGCATTTCACAGTTGTATGAATTAATCTAATTGGTTCTGAAACCTGCAAAGCGCAAACGGCGGCCTAAAGCTCAGCAGTGTGTTACATGCCGCGCATTACACTATATGTCTTAAATTGCTTCTAGTATTTCTTTGGCTTTTGCAGGAGCTGACCAAGAAGAATATGACTACGTGGTTCATTTTGTCTTGTTGCCATGGACACTATTTTGCAAAAAAAATAAATGTATATATTTTTTTTTTTTGCAGCAATATAGCAGACAAATTATAAATTCTGCAGAAAAAGTTGCAGCAAATCTGCCTTATGTGTTTTATCCAAACTTTGCATAGCTATGGATGTCCCCCCAACACACACTTATGAAGGGTGAGGCTCAGTGCAATTTTCTGAAAAAAAAATGGTTTGGCCCCCCCTGTGAATTTAATGTTCCCGATCCTGCATATTTTGGTGAATATACACATGTAGCGGGTGTATGAACTCAAAATACATTTTCCTAAAGCCCGGTCAAGTAGTTTGTGTAGTATGTAGTTTTGTGCAAATTTGGAATTTGCATGTAATTTTGGTGGTAGTGTGTATGAAATAAGGTTATGTGGTAGGCGTTGATTTCTGAAAAAAATTTGATTTTGACTTTATAGGAGCATTTAACTTTATATATTTTTGAACACATTTGTGGGTTGCAACCAAATGTATGTTTTGTTTTTTTTAAGCGTTCTTGGAATTTTAAATCCTTGTTGATGTGTATTGTGGTGTATAGAAAACTGCTCACCTTGTATTATTTTTAAATCCATTTTTGTGCATAAACCTCTGCTTTTAATGTGCGTTTTATGTAAATATATATTTTCTTTGCATTTGCAATGTATTTTTTAATTTTTTAGGCTTAAGACAAATGCAACGCCAGGTTGTCTGCTTTCAAAAAAATATAGATTTTTGGGGTGACTTTACTTTTGAATCTGTTTTTATTGCTCTATTTTGCTGGTTGTCACTGTCTTAACATTTCTTACTGAAAAGCAGATTTTTTGTTGTTTTTAGTGATTTTGATTTCTTCCTGTGAACATATGAATGACTGAGGTATCTGTGAAATCTACACTTGTTCATCTATTACATTTAGAAGATGTGAAGCCAAATCTTTTCTATAAACTCTTTAAAGCAATTTTTTTAATTAAGGCAAGTTCTCTTTCAGAAAATATTTGGTTTGTTGGGGTTTTGAATAATTGTTTATGCTGCAATTTCGATTTTATTTTTACTTGTCAAAATTGTAAAAATTGCTCTGGCCAATAACGTGTCAAAATGTCCAGATATGCCTGGCAACGGAAGGGTTAAACTGCACACAACATTTGCAGGTAGTCTGTTCGATGTGCACAGAAAATCCTTTTCGGTTTGGATTTTGTGCATGTGGTTGAGGTAGAGGTGAAGTGTTCTACCTAAAAGTCCAGTGGTAGACTATGCCAAAGAAAAACAGCCCTTCAATATCATGGTTTTTCTAAGTACTTTACAGTATGTGCCTTAGTTAGGACATACAGGCGGTCCCCTACTTAAGAACACTCGACTTACAGACGACCCCTAGTTACAAACAGACCTCTGTACTTTAGCCCCAGTCTACAATAAACAGCTATAACAGTTATCACAGGTGTCTGTAATGAAGCTTTATTGTTAATGCTGGTTCTTATGACAATCCAACATTTTTAAAATCCAATTGTCAGAGACCAAAAAAATGTTGCCCGGGGTTACAATTATAAAGTATACAGTTCCAACTAACATACAAATTCAACTTAAGAACAAACCTTCAGAACCTATCTTGTACGTAACCCAGGGACTGCCTGCACTGTGATCCATAGTCTAGCAGGATTTATACTAAAATAGACATGTCCACACATATGACTAGTCCTTGAAATAGAAATATCCATCGGTATCCATGTTAGATCATTTCTAACCCTGGATGGCAAAGGTTGCCAAAGAAGCAGCTCTGTAAATCCAAGACTGCCTAATCCCCAATGTTCTGGTCACCAAAGGACAGAGGAAAATGCTAGCAAGAGACTTGCCCTTGATGTAAATAATAATAATTCTTTATTTATTTAGTGCACACAGATTACACAGCGCAGCACAGAGTTTACCAAATCAGTCCCTGTTCCCATGGGGCTCACAATCTAATCAACCTACCAGTATGTTTTGGAGTGTGGGAGGAAACAGGGGAACTCTTTCCCTGTACAACCTCCTCATTGGAGAGGCAATAATGGCTCTACATTCTACTACAAAAAATATATTTTTTTTTAAATGGACATGATTTTTCCCCTGGATGTTGAGTTTTTCACAAAGGTAAATTTGTGATAGAAGGAGAAGAACCGGCATCATGTTCTGTACTCAATCATTGTAAACATTACAATAATACATTAAAGGCTCAGGGTCATCCGATTTTACTCCTAAAAAACTACCAGCCCCCCCCCCCCCCCCTCAAGCAGGTGAGAAAATCCCTTTCTACATTTCCCTCTTTTATGTGAAATCTCACCCAACTCATGTGAAAAGAAGAGTCACTTTTGTCTATTTAGCCATTCTTCTTTTTGTTCATTTATCCCTAATAATACTATTGTTCATTGTTTGTACTCTCTGCTGCTGTAATGCTGTGAATTTCCCCACTGTGGGACTAAAAAAGGATTATCTTTATTACCTGAGATGACTAAAGTTTAGAGGCTGTAGGGGGGAACCTAGAAACATGTTTAAGTTTGTTTAATTTTACAGAATCTGAGATGCAGACAGTTGAGGACGTAGTTGGGACCGTGAGATGCAGATAAAGACCCAATTCCCATAAAGAGAACCTGTTATGACGACTTGGGCCCAAAATAATCCTATGACTCCTCACAAATCATTAAAATAGTGTTATCTCGTAGATCTTTTGCAGCATATTTCCAAATCTCCCACAGTAAGGACATCATTGTGAACCAGCCCTGTCCTGAATATTAGGACATTGGCAGTTTGAGGTCAAAAATCCTTACATTTTTTTATGTGTATTATAAATTACATCTTAACCGCTAAAGAACTGGCCATTGTAAATATACATCATAAAGAGGGTGGAGCAATATGGAGAAGGCTCATGGGTTGTTCCCTCTCCATGAAGGCCGGATATCTGCTGTAGTCATGGTAGTTAACCAATCATCTTACATAAACAGCAGCTTCAGATGGGCAGAGCCATATTACTGCCAATCTGCACCCCCCCCCCTAACGATATTATCAGGTGTTATTAATTAGTTGCATAACAGCTGGAAGCCTTTGGGAGGCTCCTATTTCTGCTTCAGAGGTAGACTGTAAAAAATTATGTATTCTCAAATTTTCTTGCAAAACTGTAACTGTATTGCAGCATATTGCATGAACAATCAGACTCCATAGTATATAAACACCCAATGGGACCTAAAAAAAAGTATTAACTTTAAAAATTGGAGAAAAAAAATGTAAAAAAAAAACTTTTTTAAAAAGCAGTAAAAAATCTAAATCGCACCCCTTAACCTAGAATGCATACAAAATAAACCAAAAAAATTCATTAACTTGTTGCGTATCACTGCGTTCTAAATATTCTGATCTTTCAAAATATATAAAGTTATTCCAATAACAAGTATATGTGTATAAAAAGTAATAGAAAAGTCAGTCTCCAGAATGGTAGACACTTCGTACTGCAAAAAATGATACCATGCCGAGATCCGTACTCCGGAGTATGAAAAATAGAATAGGGCAAAAGGAAGACTTTTTTTCTTTAAATAAATACATTCATTTAGTATATAAAAAAAAATAATAAAAATTTGAAATTGCATCTGATTTTGTTTTAACCCCTCTCAAACTATTAAATGGTTAAAGGGGTATTCTCATCTGGGCAATCACATTCAGTTTCACTAATCTTCCATATATAAACATTTCTTCAATTTTATGTTATTAAAAAAAGAATTTCCTGTGTGAAGATAATTTCTCATAAACATAGCCATGTTGTCCCTTAGAAACGAGATGGCTTCCTCGGATACGACCACTTCACATTTTGGCAGCGGTGGCCAGATATGCGATGTTGAGTCCTTCCTGACCTCTTGGATTCAGCGATCATTACCACAGGATGGCTGTGGGACACGCAGTGACTCCCGGACATTTCATATACAAAAACCTTTTGTTTCTTTGTGCAATCACTCCAGCAGAGGTGGTCGTAACGAAGGAAGCTATCTCATTTCTTTTTTTTTTTTTAAACATTTTATTTGATTTTTCAATATACAGGCAGTCCCCGGGTTACATACAAGATAGGGTCTGTAGGTTTGTTCTTTTAGTTGAATTTGTATGTAAGTCGGAACTGTATATTTTATCATTGTAACCCCAGACAGAACTATTTTGGCCTCTGTGACAATTGGATTTTAAAAATGTTGGGTTGTCATAAGAATCAATATTAACACTAAAGCTTCATTACAGACAACTGTAATAACTGTTGTAGCTGTTTATTGTAGCCTAGGACTAAAGTACAATAAATTGTCAATATCCAGAGGTCCGTTTGTAACTAGGGGTTGTATGTAAGTCGAGTGTTCTTAAGTAGGGGACCACCTGTATAACAGAAAAAGAAAAACTTAAACATTAGGTATTTTGCTGGAGGCAGAGTTGACGCACTAATATCGTTGATCATGATACATTCACCGGTATAGCAGGTGGAGAAATCATACAGAATAGTACATGAAATGACTTGAGATAACATGTAAGTAATGACTGACTGACTGACTGACTGACTGACTGACTGACGGACGTTTTTCAGCACGTTTTTTGTGCTGAAAAACTCGGCTTCTACACGAGTATATACGGTACATATGGCAGATTTATCAAACTGAATGTAAGTGCCCAGATGACAATACCCCTTTAAACACACTTTATAAAAGTTGTTTTACATACTTTTCTAAAACTGTTTAATTTACAGGGTTTTGCTATTCAAAGTGACTTGAAAGCTAAGCAGGTATATCAAATATGATTTTTTAAATTTTTTTTTATGAAAATCTAAAAAAAAAAAAAAAAAAAAAAATTGCACCTAAAGCCTCACAAACATCTTACAAAAATGAGAAAACTCATAAAAAAAGCATGTCAACATGAAGCAGACATTTGGTAAATGTTAAAAGTTATTTTGTGTTATAGCACTGTCAGAAAAATAGAAAATTTTGAATTTCTAAAATTGAGAATTGTCCAAAATATTTGCCAAATATAATATTTTTTTCCATAAAACTAAATAAAACATAGGAACCAAATTTTTCAACTAACATGAAGCACAATATGTCATGAGAAAACATTCTCAAAATTACCGGGCTATGATTTGAAAAAATGGGCTGTGTCTGGAAGGTGCAAAATAGCCATCTCATTAAGGGGTTAAAATGCAAAGACCAGACACACACCCTTGCATATATGAACAGCTATTTGAACTAGGTTTATAGACCACAACATTCATGTGCAGCATAATATGTATAGTATCCAGGGTAAATACTTGCCCTTCTAAAAAGTACACATGAATTATAGAGGTCAGTGCTACTGATGCCAGAGCTGGGCATTGTGTGATACACAGGCAACATCCGGCCCACTGTTTATTTTTGAGCTGCATGCAAGACTGTTTGCCACAATTGCATTACTACGACTGTGATTGTGGTGGGCGATCACATGGGGATAGTGGAGCCAGCGGCAGCCAGGTGCCATATAATAGAGGGGGAACTATATATAGGGGACATAAGGAGAGGAGGCATTATATATGGGTAACATAATCAGAGGGGGCCATAATGGAGTGACAAAAGGAGAGTGTGCTTTATAAAAGGGGTTAAAGGGAGCTGGGAGACTACAGATGGGGGTATAATGCAGGGGCATTCGATTTTGGGTAGAATGAAGTATATATGTCTGGCCCTCTAAAACCATTCTTTCTCACAGGCCCCATGGGAAAATGAATTGCCCCTACTGCTCTATGCAAGGATGCTGCTTACTTATATGTGCAGTATTGTATGCGGATGAGTAATAGCTGAGGACATTAGGAGCCTTCCCAGCATTACCATGAATAAACTCCGTAGAATACACTTATCAACCAGCATGACAAACAGCAAAGTGGCTTGAAATGATGTATCTATGGGCTAAGTATTTCTTCAGTGAGCAGCAGCCTGATCATACACATGAGCTTAACATGAACACTTGCTGTAATGATAAATCAATGTAGAAGCCTTTTCCCCTGCAGTGGCAGAGAGCATAACCTCATTTCAGACGTTGTTCTTTGTGAATTACCCAGAGGTATTAGGTGGAATGGTTACGTAGGAAGCAGAACCCATTTACACACAAAAATAGGTTTCATCTAAAAGCATTCTTTCTCTGTGATTTCTGCATGTGCTGTTGATCACTTTAATGGAACCATTATCCCTCCATGCTCCCTTCTCTACTCAAAATGCAACAGAGAAATGTTCTCCCACTGAGCACTAAATCTTCTCGCTAGTAGGCCTGACATCTCCGCGCTACCCTACAATGTCAATAAGCCAACTTTGAAAATGGAAAGCCTAAAGCGCACCACCGAGCTCAGGTTAAGACATATCCTGGTGAAATAAAGGGTTAGTACAGAAAGAAGCAGGGAATAAACACTCTGCCAAGTTTCTTGAAATTTCATTCTTTACAAGTCTGTTAGAAAACTGGACCCAAGTGAAATCAGATATACTGAAATAAAGACGACCTAGAATTCACAAAAAGTTCCTAAGAAATCTGTAACCTACTTCATTTATGTAAGGGGTGATTTGGCACCCTCGTAGTGTACATGCTGACTGTCTGCCTGTGACCACAAGTCATGTTTGGAATAATCCTTTCTGCTTATAATGGATTTTATCTGTTTTTGGCCATAATTATAGCTCTAATATGGAATAACTGATTTTTATTTTGTCACCATATTAGAAGGGCAAAACTATTGAAAGCATAAGACATAAGTAAAAAAAAAAAAAAAAAACTCTCATTACACCCCAACATCCAACACAACATGATGTGCATTATCTTTTTAGTGATTGGCATTTTAATATTGTGGATTTCCTAATCAGTCTACAGTATGGGCCTGAAAGGCTTTTGGAGCATACTGTAAACTGATCCATACATCCCTATTAACCTGAAGAGGATAAGATATCTAGCAGGATTTATACAAAAATAGACATATCTGTAGATGTGTCTTCTTTGAATGGAAATACCCATGGGTATCCATGTTAGGTGTCACCTAGGTCATTTAATATCTGATCAATGAATGTTGATCACTACACAGCTGTTCTTCCAGCTTAATTCCTTGTGTGGATTTTGGCGCCTGAGGGTCTAATTCTTTTTGCATCCAACCAATCAGATATTGATTACCTATCCAGTAAGCTGGAAAACCTCTTTAAGCTTCTCATGCATTTCTGATAACTGCTCGCTTGCTTACTCATTAAGTTGAGGGCTAGTTCTCCTAGCCACACTGAAGCTCAAAATGCCTTACGTTGGGTTCTGTCACACATACGCATATTCGATCACGCCCCCGTGCACTTTGACTCCGTTTCTAAGAAGAGTCAAAGCGTTACCTGTGACCGCGTCCTTCCCCTTGTACGTAGATGGAGAGGGGAGAGGAGGTAAAGGTTGTGTTTGTATCATTGGGACAGAACAGTTGCAATATCTTGCACTTATTTCTTTTTTGTTTTTTTCGATGCACTCCTGGCTTGGGCGTTATATACTGCTTCAAAACCCCCAAAAATTTGTCCTCTTACTTCAGGCCCGTATACGCATGCAATAAAATCGGCCAACCTAATGTTTGACTCAAGTCCTAGTGTTTCTGGAGGCATTTTGCATTGCCCCATTCCTGGTACTTTATTCCCCCTAGGACAGTGGTGGTGAACCTATGGCACAGGTGCCAGAGGTGGCACTCGGCCATATCTGTGGGCACCCAGCGCTCTTTTAAAGCAACACTTCCTGGGTTACCGGAAGAAAAAGGAGGTGTAGACGGGGCTGGATTATCATTGGCGCTCCTTCCCTTTTACTCTTCCTATACAGGGGGACCCTGGAGGGAAACTAAAATAATAATTGTAGTTTCCCCTCCTTCGTTCAACTGTATTGGTGTCTCAAGGCACCAACGTGGTGTCGCCACTTTGTGACTTATGAGTTCGTTTTTGGATATAGTTTGGCCACTCGGCCTCTAAATGGTACACCATCCCTGCCCTAGGAGATAAACTTTTTCCTGAAAAATATGTCCAAAAAAGTAAACTATCTACTACAGAAAGTAGCATCTGTAAGCCCATGTTTGACAGTACAAGTTGCTGTTCTTTTATGCAGTTTGATTAGTCTTTCACTTCTTTTGATCAAAAATATGTATAGCTATATAGTTTTGGAAGTGTAATTTTTTTGTAACTACTTGGCAAACACAAATCAGGTTTCTGTAGGTCTAACTTGCCAAACGATACAGGAAATGTAATGTATTATATATGTGTGACTGTAATAATATGCACAGCGTGGAGTTCTTCATTGCATTTCTTCCAGGTGCTCTAAATGTAATGAGAAAATGAGATCATATGTTGCTTTGCCTGCCTTGCTGTTTACTAATTCTGATCATCTGTCTTGCATCTCTTCTTATGCCTTTCATCTGCTCTGTACAGACGTCCTCTTCTGATGCTTTGCAGCCTTCGGCATCCTCTCCTTCTCTGCAAGCTGCTGCCGACAAAAGCAAATTGGAGGTATCAGTTGTAGTGTGAAATTTCCAACATGTCCATTACCCCCACTCTTTAAATGTGGTTATGTTACGTTAATATCGATCCAACTATATATGTGCATTTGTCATTTTTAAAAAATATATAAATACACACGTATACTGTGTGCTCTGGTGGATGCCTGTACTTGAGGTGGGGGGGGGAGATGAAACCAAATAATTATTTTTAAAGTGGCAATAAATACAGTGTGGTGTAGAAGGAAAAAAAAGTGGAATCCTTTTTGGAATTGTCATATTTTATAGTGATCAGTCAAAATTTGTATAAATTAGCTTGTAACTTGTGCATACCAGAATACTGTACCCAAAATAAACTGTGCTGAAAAATATCTCGAACAGAAAAGTTAAATATTACATTCAAAATTATTGATAGTTTCCATAATGGTGCAGTGGAAGAGGATATATAAATCTTGTCTCCAAGAGGGTTAAATTGTAGCTAAAGCCTGGCAATAAACAGGAGGTTTATTATTTTTCCTGCCATTGGGACTCTCTGGAACTGTAATATTCTTGTCCTTGTTCTGTTTGATTCCCTTGAAGTGCCTGAATTCTCTACTACTCTTGAGCTCCGCAAGAGTGAATTCTCAGTAGGTTTGCGCTGAAAGGCAGCTTCTGTCACTAGTCATCCATGTTGGGAGACTGTATGTGACAAAAGTACTGTGGTTCAGCATCAAATACCTAATCTGGAATATTTACTAGTGCTGTCTGCAGATTGGAGATGGGCTGTGAAAGCTTGCATGTTACAAGAGGAAATTGTGGTGGCCACAACGTTTGTAACAATTCATTGTTATTGAAGGTTTTGTAGGTCAAAAACCTTCCTAAGAATTTGATAATTGGCTGATAATTTACATTATCAAGGAATTGTGCCATCCCTCCGTATGCATATTTACCGAAAGCAAGCGGCCTGTCCAACCAGGATAACTCGGAGTAATGCAGATTTCTGTGTCCTATATATTTAAGTGAAACCGTGACCTTCTGCCTATACAAGTCTTCTGGCTGCATTACCATAAGTGTCTAATGATTTCTCGACCCAGTCATGGCCTTAACTCTCCATTCTGGCTTTTTTTTTGGGGGGGGGAAGCTTTTATTTAACCCCTTTGTGACCGATGGGTCATAAATGCTTGAATGTCCTAGTCAATTTTTGCAGTTCTATTCTGCGCTTCTTTATGAGTATCTCTTTGGAATCGCTTTACATATCCTAACAATTTTTACTTAGTTTTTTTATGACATGTGACTTTTTGAAAATGGAATTGGAGTACAAATAACTAAACATTGTAAAAGAAATATGCTTTTTTGTAATTTTTCTCATTAAAGAAATTTTAGTAAGTGGTATTATTGTAAAAACCTTTAACAAATTATTTTATAAAGATGTGTAGTATCAATCCATTACCATTTCCAGGTTGAGAGGAAGAGGGTGCATTTACTTTTGCAAGTGTATTGTGCAGCCCCTTATGCTTTATGCTTTCAGTTGACAGGCTGGAGGGGGCTCATATCAGAACCATCGCACCTAGAAAGACATTGTGGTGTCCTATTAGAGAGGAGAATATCACTTTTAATTTCAGGATTGTGTTTCTAGGTGAATCTGATCTGAGATATACATAAATGTATAAATGTATAGTTGGAAATTGAGAGTTATTTAAAATTACATTTTTTACTGTGTATTTCCTTTTCTGTTTCACCTAGAAACACCTGCTATTATATTAAAGGGGGTTTTTGCATTGAGCCTGTGCAAATAGGACTTTTATAAGAAAGATGCACCCATAGTCTCTCGCCTATAGGACAGAGCACGTTCATAGATATGTCTATGACAGTTGTAAATCTTATATGTGTTCACTGCTGAAAAAAGTCTAATTATAAAGTTGTCTTGCTTTTTATTGATTTTATTATCCCTGTGTTTGCTTCTTTTTTATTGTGTTTTACCTTTCCTGTTACTAGAAAGAGAAGGAGAAGAAAAGGGAAGAGAAGAAAAAGGAACGAGAAACTGAAAAAACAATGAAACCTATTGCTGTGGAGAAGGTAAGGGAAGGTATTTGGGTAGATTTACTAATCTAGGTAAAAATTACAGTGAAAGTCACTGTTTCACACTATGTGATCAGCATGGCATCACTGACCATGGTCACGGGCTGACATATGTGTATGTATACGTGTGTATAATATATATATATTTATATATTTCTCCTATATCTATACACACTCCACCCATTTCCAGTGAAGCAAGACCCTTTTGTCATATCCGTAAAAGTAGCCCAAGGCACCTTTGTACATGGTTTTGACCGAGTAATATCTATACCTCATATCGTCCCAGGAAGGTTTTGCATATTCTCCAGTAACCATACATATTCTGCAAAGTTCTTTGATTTAGATTGGAATGTATTGCAGTGAAGCTTCTTCTGTAGTGTAATCTCTACATAGTTGCACAGCTAAAGTTATTAATGTCCTCATTCAGCATGAAAGAAAAGCATACTCACTCAATACAGAATGTTCACACATGTGTATGTTGAGTTTACAGGGCAGAGTGGACATTTTTGGTAATTCCTTATGCTTGTTAGGGACTGCCTTTAGATCACCAACTACAGTGACAGGGGTATAGTGAAGACAAGAGACATATAGTGAAGACAATACATCCATTAGGGGTCCCATCTTCATGTTTCATTTTTCATAGTTTTAATACCTTTTGATAATGTATGTACACATTATGCAGTATTTGTTATGGAGTGCATTCCTTACAAGGAGGACCATAGGGAAGACATTGTGCAGGCCATTTGGATAATCTGCCCAACTAAAGGCATTGTCAGAACTCATTATCTTGTAAGATTCACACTGCTATTGCTTCAACTTGTCTTATATTTCTATGTCTTAGTGATAAGCAGTGTGTAGCTCCATTTTTAGTTTGCCAAATGAAATGTATGGGACCATGTAATAGATGGTGTTGTATATAAGCAATATATAATCTCCAGTCTCTATGATGCCCATGTGCCCAATAGAGACTTTGCACCTGGGACATATACATTTTAATGTGTCCAAAATGCCAGCAATTGCATTATTTTATTTTCTTTTCAAAATGTATTGTTTGTAGTCTGTTGCTTAGTATGTATTTGGTGTATGGAACTTTCCTTTAGATACATAGCTTGTCATCACACTTGTTCCAGTGATTTCCTTATTAGGTTTCTGGTCTATTGTGTTCATGTTTGTGATACTTTGACCCTTCTGATGTGTAATACATTTACTGTAGAGGTAAGACTTTTCATGTAATGTTTGTACAGCTTTTGGTATTAGCATTTGCCAAGCTTGCCTACATGTAATGTTTCCTTTACAGCCCACTGACCATTGCTTGCAGCTAGCCAATCTTTTTCCCTCTCCGCAGATTACGCAGCATTATTGAAAGTTGAAATTGAAAAAGTTTTCCAGCTCTTTGCATTATAAATTGCTGAAGTTGAGTGTTCATTTTGTGCTTAATTTAAGCTACAGCCTTGAATTGATAGAATCTTCTTGGATACAGAAGATCCGATTATGGAGCTTATTGATTTGGCTTTGCTTTCATTGGTGCTATCTTTTAATGCATATTTAAAGGTTAAAGGTATTGAGAACAGTCGTTGGTGACATGGTTTAGATTTGATGGCGTTTTCAGCGGCACTGAACTGTGAAAAAGTAAATCAGATTGTGTCTGTAATGCTGTTATAAGGAGAGAGACGGTATCCTATGCATCTCAAGCACTTTTAAAACGTTAGAAAAAGAATGGAAGCTGTCTGCATATCAAGGCTTTATCGGTTGGACCTATTGCAAAACTCCTTAGGTATGAGCGCTATGTAGCTTGTTGTATTCTTTGTAAATTGACTATATATGTGATTTACGTGTTCCCTTCTGGTTCTCCGCTATTAGCATATGACCAACATTTAGACTCATCGCATACAGGCAGTCACCAACTTCAGGAAACTCGACGATCCCTAGTTACAGACGGCCCTCTCTGCCCACTGTGACCTCTGCTGAAGCTCGCTGGATGCTTTACTTTAGTCTCAGTGGTAATGTGTCTGTAATTAAGCTTTATTGATAATATATGTCCCATGACAGCCCAAAATTTTGAAACTCCAATTGTCACAGGTACAGAACAATTTTTTGTCTATAGTTATAAAATCTACCAGTTTCAATTTGCATACATATTCAACTTAAAAACAAAAATAACCAATCTTGTACATAACCCGCGGACTACCTGTACGACTGTCATATGTGTGGACAGGAAGTCGGTTTCTCTCTTCATTCTTATGAGACCCTGAATGCGAATAAATGTCTGTCAATTTCTATCCTGTACCATTCTGTTGGGCTGGAGAATAAAACAGCTTGTGGCAGTATTGTGCAAGGTACTTGCATTGGCATTGAGATGAATAGTCCATAGTGACATATTGGTGTTCATATTTGTATATCTTGTCTATTTTTGTAGTTTTTGATCAAGGGCAAATTCATCATACTTTTTGGAAATGTAATAAACTTGTAGTTTATAACTGCATCATTTATGAGGGAAATCATTTCATTTGTTCTCTTGTTATGTTTTATTTGTTTAACTCGGCAAAGCTGTGAAAGGCTGTTTTTTCTAAATATTTAATTAACTTATAAGGATAAGCAGAATGCAGAGTTCTATCGAAAGATGCTCCAAAATCGGAGCTACATTATGTGACACAAATGTATGCACTAAAGAGATCAGCCCAAGAAAGTACTTGTAGTCAAGCAAATACAACTTTTGCATATGTACAAAGTTTTGGGAATATACCGTATTTTGTTTCTTTTGGGGGTGATCTTTGTATATATTTATATATTCCTCTGTATAATCCGGTGTGTATTTGGTACTGTACCTTTAAGCTATAATGGCAGCCATTTAAATAATAGTCTGAAAATGTAGCGTATACAGCAGATTTTCACGTTCTCTGCAGGTTCCATTGTATAGTGAATTCTATTTCTCTTGTCACTTGAAAGTATCCTGTCCTTTTACAGTTAGAAAGTTTGTGATCTTTTTATTTCTCTCTAGCGTTTCATGATCTTTCCAGTGTGGCTGGATGTCATGGCAGTGTTTTTTTTCCTGTGGAGTTAGACATCTTCTCCCCCCCTTGGAGCTTCCATGGGCACATCTTTCCTTGCAGGCCCCTTTTCACAGTCTCATCATTCGATTCTTTGATATTTGTCTTTTTTTCCCATTGTAGCTGCATGTCAAGGTGAAAATGCATTAAAGGGTCACCTAAGGAGCTTAGAGATGGGCGTTTCAATTTCTAAGCTATCAATATTAGACAGCGACTCCTGGGATGGTCTGAAGAAAGTAATTTTTATTTCCTCCACAGGGAATGATTTCTTTACTCTATGGTCTGTAAGAAAATACATTCTTCCTACAGAGATGGCATTAACGGATTTTTGGGTAGGAAAAAAAATCTGAAATTGACTCTTAGAGGTAGGATGCAATGCTGGAAGTGAAAGAATTAATAGGAGAGTTGATGGAAAGATGTTGCTGCAAATGCGGAGCTTACATGAAATTACTGGTTTGCTTGCTCTGGGTTGTGTTTTACTGGATAGTATGCGGCGCCAAATTATAAAGAGTGAGAAAACAGCACAACATGTGCATGAAAATATCAGGTTTTTTTTCTTTTTAGTCCTGACAGAGCGGCACCATCCAGGGTGATTATGTGATTTTATTATTTGGAGCAGTGGTGGATAGTTTAATGTTTAATGAGATTTCACACTGTGGATGAAATTGGAAAATGAATACTGTACACGATTAGCCGAAATTTGTAACTTGTTAGTCTGTCTAGTTCAGCATCGAAAAGGTTAACATTTTTTGATACACTATTGGACAGCTTTATTAAGTGTCGCACTCTGCATTGACAGAATTTACGCTGACTGCAATTTATCTTTTAAAATGTTGCGCAGTCAATAAATACATGTAACACACCTCTTTTACATATCCATACCAATCTCATTTGAGTTAACTATATACTTTATTGTGTGGGCACCAGAATTTATGCACAAACAACTAATAACTTTGTAGAGATGCGTACACATAGATGTGCCAGTAACTTTGTGGGAAAGTGCGACATGCCACTAAATCCTAGCACATGGTATGCTTAATTACATTGGAGATGGTGTGCTCCAAAAAACAAGTTCAAAGGCTGACGGAAAACTGCCACAGCTGGGTTAATCTGCCCCCAATGCGTGTTTTGTATATGATGTTATGATGAGTGATCTGGTTCAACAATCGCTTTTTGTTACCAAAGCCATTTGTGCTCTGTCACCAAGTCACCTTTTAGACTTTGCCCCTATGTGTTGATGACCTTTTGATTTAAAATTTTTTGTTTTGGAAAATGTCACATTCTCTATCAGAATTGTTTTGAGACCATTGGGGAAGTCCATCAGAGTAAAAAAAAATTGAAATGTTTTGAATTTCCAAAATAATTGTAAATACGGGCTCATAATTTTTTGGAAAAAAAAAAGCAGTGGTGATCTTATGCTCCTCCACTGGCCAGTTCTGGGCTAAGGCAGGTCACTGCTGCTCTAGGAAATATCAGTGGTACCAAAAAATAAAATTTGCATCCAGTATATAGTCTTCTGCATCTCTTTTGATAGAGAGTAGATATAGTAGTCAATTTATGTAATCTATTTTTTCAAAACTTCTATAAAATCTACTCTTTATTCGATATATCTTAGTCTGTTCAAGGTTTATTTGGGGGTTCACCACTCTCACGGTATAGTAAAATATTTTACCAGTGTAATATTTCCATCTTACCTGCCGCCAGTCATTGCTTGCACTCATGTTTTGTTTTTTTGTCTGACCGATTTGTTTATTGCAAAAAAAAATACTAACTTAAAATGCACTTGTTGTTCTTAGGCGATGTTTTGTCCACTGGCTTTAACCCTGAATAAATATATGCATTGATAAGTCGACTTTATTACATTGACCTTGATTATGGTGGAATTAGTGCCCCGTCTGACTTCTCTGTGCTTCACATTACAGAAATTGATTTCAAGACCAGGAGGCAGTTTGGTAGAAAACATCTTTAAATTAGCTTTCAAAACATGATTAGATTTAGAAACGAGAACTGGAGTGGAAAATGTAATACTGTCTGAATAGCATCTGCACTAAAGTGAACACGACTATTCCATTTGCTGCATCTAAATGTACTTTTTCTTAGTCATACAAAGGTCAGTTAACTTACTAAATACCTCCCTGATAGTAAAGAGTCTATTTTATGTTTGTTATAAAATGCATGCTTAACATTTCTTTTGCTTCAGTTTTCTCTTAACACGTAAAATAATCTATATTTATATAGTCATCATGTTACGTAGCACTTTACAAATCATAGAGGATATATGCAACTATAATATTACATTACAGAGTACAAAGAGCCATATGGAACAATAGGAGTGAGGGCCCTGCTTGCAAGAGCTAACAGTCTATGAGGATGAAGGGGGCGATACAAGATGTATGAGAGCTTGTATCATGGTCCAGCCATTCTTTATAAGGAAACAGTATAAAGTAAAGGTGCTGCTGCTTGAACCAGCCATCGGTCGCCATCTTATATACAAGGTCCAAGGTCAATGGGACTGCAGAGAAGCCTGGAGCTTGTTATATATCTAGTGTTTGCTGGATAACAGATGGGAGGAGGACACAGGATGGGTTAGTAAAGAGACCGCTTGTTTTATGCAGTTAGCAAGTATGTTAGGCTTGCATAAAGAAATGGGTTTAAATAGCACAATTGTAACTTTGGAGGTTAGGTATTAGTCTGATAAACCGGAGAAGGACATTCCACAGAATTGGTGCAGCTCAAGAGAAGTCCTGGAGACACAAGTGAAAGACGAGCCTGCCTGCTGCATTAACCCTTACATGTGGTGTAATACTACGTCACATGCCAGGTGTGGGTGCATGGAGAAGGCTCACGGGCTAAGCCCTCTCCATAGCCGGTAAGTCTTTGCTGCATATTGCAGCAAAGGCTTACTGTTAACACCCGCAATCAGTGGCAGCACAGTTTGTGGTTGTTTTCCCGCCGATTCTTCGCTGGCGGCTTCAGAAAGGTGGCGGCGCATCGGCGCTGCCATCTTTCTGAGGATCGTCGCTCCCTGTGACGTCATCAGAGCAGCGATCCATCACCATGGGAGCCTCGGGTCTTTCGAAGACTCGAGGTAACTTCGCACATTGTAATGAATGAGGAGTAAAATCCCCATATACTGCCATACTGTAGTATCGCAGTATGTGATAGGATCGTATAGACAACCTAGGGTTAAAGTACCCTAGGGAGCCTGAAAAATAGTAAAAATAAAGTAAAAAAAATGATTAAAAAAAACCTTAAAACTCAAATCACCCTGCTTTCCTTAGAACTGATATCAATATAAATGAACAGTAAAAATCATAAACAAATTAGGTATCGCCTCGTCTGAAATTGTTCGATCTATCAAAATATAATAACTGTTTTTCACTGTGCTTAACACCGTAATGGAAAATCGCGCCCAAAGTCAAAATGGCACTTTTTTGCCATTTAAAAAAAAAATTCTATAAAAAGTGATCAAAATGTCGTACAGTCCTAAAAATTATAACCTTGTTAACGTCCTCAAAAGCTGCAAAAAACGAGTCCTCCGAAAGCTCCGTACACCAGTGTAAGTATAAAATCCCCCCCCCCCCCCCAAAATTTTTTTTGGTACAGGAGGTTTTAATTTTTGTAAATGTATGAAAACATTATAAAACCTATACAAATCCCCGTAATCATACTGACCCAAAGAATAAAGTAGACATGTCGTTTGGCGCACAGTGAAAGCTGTAAAATCCAAGCCCACAAGAATAAGGCACAAATGAGTTTTTTTTACCAATTTCGCTGCATTTGGAATTTTTTTCCTGCTTCCCAGTACACGGCAGGGAATATTAAATATCACAATTTTGAAGTGTAATATGTTACGCAGAAAATAAGCCGTGACACAGCTCTAACGCGAAAGGAAAAAAAGCTGCAGCGTTAAGGATAGATAGTAGGGAGTTTAGTGAGTCGAAGACCGATTAGTAAGAAGTTACAGAAGTCTAGTCAAGAGGGAATCAGAGCAACAATTAGCATTTTAGTGGTTTCAATTGTAAGAAATGGGTAGATTCTATTTAATTGTTGTTTTATATTTGGTAGAGAGAAATGGTAATATGTTAATAAAGATATTTGTATGCTAGAAATGTAGTACAAATTATGAAATGAAGTATCCCTTTTTGTTAGTGTTTATTGTCCCCTGATGAATTTGGTTTGTTGTATTAGTGTTTTATTTTTATTTAATTCAGACACCTATTAACCAGATATGCCCCAGAAAGTTTATATATGATTTAGCTCTTATTAGACAAAGGGGTGGCAAACTTTTGTTTTCATGCACCCAACCCAAATTGTCAAAAGGATAACCCCCCAATATATAATTTTTAGCCTTTTTTTAATCAAAAGGTATTGTAATATTTTTGTACCGTGTAAAAGCAAAAGTTATGTTGCAAATAAAACAAATTTAAAAAGAATGTTTAGTATTTACATTTTGATGGTATTACGTCAAGAAAAGGGGAAAAAGATGACATTGACATTTAGCCATCCAGGACTGTTGGACCTAGAGATTAAACAGTGAAACGTCTCTCTGTATGTGTATACCCTTTAGCTATAGCACATATTTTTCATGTATGTCATATTTTGATGGCATGCTTTGTGATTGCCAGCAGTTGATGTCTGCCATTGAGCAGTATAATATAGTAATGCTTTGTATACAGTCTTATTCTGGGAATGTCCATATTGCTAAAGCAGTTTCCATATATTATTGTAAGGAGTGGGAGGAGGGGGCTGCCTGAAGCCTGTAGACCAATGTGCATTTTCTAGAATATCAGTTTTTTATGAATTTATCGGCTTTGACAGCATTTACACAGGCCATATGCCTTCTGTATTTTGTGATCGAAGTTCTCCTGGCTTTATTTTATTCATTTATATTCAGTGCTCTACAAATGGCACAGTTGTGCAGCTTAGTAAGCCTAAATAAGTAAGATCAATAATTATTTGCTGGAGGATCTAATGGAGACATGAAAAACAAGACCTAGTGCTCTTTTCAGTCTAGGCGTCTGAGGCTTATTAGAGAGTTGACAGAGCTGTCTCCACAGCGGAGCATTTGCCTTTGACTGACTGGAACATTCGAGAAGACGGGTAAACGTGCCCTAGTTTCTGGAGCTCGTGTTAACACTGTGTGTTCAGATATTTATGTATTTATTAATGAGTTAACCTTTCTTGATTTAATAATATTTGATAAAGCTTAATCTGAAGTCTAATGATTTTTCTGGTAAATGAGCGCAGTCTTTCCATTTGTGTACACAATCCTTTACTCTTAAAACCCTATTCTAATAGAGTAAGTCTGTTCAATCACTGATGGGACAAATGAAACCGAAATTAAATGCCAAATATTATAGCTCCACTTCTACAATGCTGACCTTGCTGTCCTGATTTTGGGGCCTGGTGACAGCTGCAATGAGATAAGTTTCCAGTTGTTGTGCTAGCTTTGTGTACAGCTTTCATGAAATTTTCTGACCCAGTCCCAATCTGAAGGTTCCACCTCCTGCTTTAGTGCAATGAGAAATGTCTGCTTTGCTGATCCCTGGCTGTGAAGGCATTCCCAGACATCTTCCCAGGAGCACATGTCTCATAATGGCCGCATGAGGCGGAGGGGCAGGCAATTGTCAAAACCATGAGTACGGTTGTGCAGCTGTCTCTCATCAGATCAGTGGCTGAAAAAAATTCTCTCCACACACGTGCGTCAACGGTTGGGGACGCCCCTTCTCTCATAAACGTGTGGCTGTATGCTTTCAAAAATTTGGTTAAGATCATTTTCACTCCACCATGTTCATTGTGAAAAAAACTTTATCTTTTGACTTTTTATATGTATTGTATTTTGGATGGACAGATCTGCATACAACAATATATAACTATATGAATAATGTATCTTCTATAAACATTACTAAGTCATTCGAAACTTCAATTAAATCTCTGCATGGTCCATTAAATAGCTATGATTACCATCTCCCAGATTGAAGGAAGATGATCTGTATATGAGAAACTTGTACATAACATGGAGGCTCTGCTGCTTCTGATCTGTGTTTTAAACAAGAAATTATTTTTTTTACTTTCTTGCTTTTTTTTCAATGGGGCAGGTCTCCTTCACAATAACTTTGTTTTTGTTGCATGCCTTATTTGTTTGTTATTATTTGCAGAGATTTATTTGCAGCTACTGAGAGCAAAGCATTATTCCTTCCAGTTATTTCCTGATTAACAAGAAAAAAAATACCTCTTGCATATAAAGAAAATGGCATTTATAGGTAATCTAAGCAAGGCTTGCCAGGATTGATGATGGTCTGTCCTAAATAAACAGCAACACACCATGAAATGGCCAAAATGCATTGCAGAAAATCTAATCAGGTAATTGAACCTGGATGATGGTACTTGTAAGGAAGTAGTCACATCTGCAATCCATGCCCTGGACAACATAATTCAGCCGGCTCCAGTGCTGTGTCTGAAAAAAATGATTAACTCCTTGACCCAAACACAGTACATCTCTATATTGTTGGTGGGCTCATATGATGTAGTTGAGGTTAGTCATATGACCAATATTATGGCAGAATAGGGGTTTACCTAGGATGGCACAGCTATGTATTGCTGCCTTGGACTGATGAAAAGCAGGATAACCTATATCTGGGCACCCTCTGCATTGTTCGTCCAGTCGTTTTTGCTTTCTCTTCTAACACCAGGGACAGACATGCCATGGGCACTGGGCTGTATGAATATTATAGCCCCTACCAGTCTGGAATTCGCTTCCTACATATTGTAATAGAATCCATCTTCTTGGGGAATGGTGGATGCTTCCCTTCTGCCTGCTTTCAATCTGATTTTAGGGACCTTTGAACATACCACCAGTTAGTTCACAATATGGAATCAGCCAAGTAAAATGACTTAATTCCACAAAGCAAAAGTTGCCTTAATATTTGGATTTATTCTGCAGCTTTTACAAGTTCATGAAGAGTTAAAATCCTTCCTACTGCCATGCAAGTCTGCATAATACAGGTGCCAGTTAGACTTCTTGCACTGTCCATGGACATGTATTTGATTTAATGCCTTTTGCAGGATTTTCTTCTGTTTTATGTTAAATGTGGTTTAGAAACTATCCTGGATTTGCGGATAACAAGAAGTTAGTCTCAAGAAAATAGACTAAAATAAAATACCCTGTGAACTTGAAGCCATACAATTGTAATGAAAAGGAACCTGTCAGTTAGAATAACCCACAATAAATAAATATAGTTGAATGGCTTTATAATAGCAGTTTTCAAAGCTATCCATATTTTGTTCCTCCCAGTAGCTGTAAAGTTCCACTTTTTGTTTGTAAAGTTGACTAACCATATATGCAACTGAACATATGAGTCAGAAGAGGATTCCTAAGGGAGAGGTGAATGAGGAGCTGATTTCTCTTCACAGGGTCTCTCAACCCCCTCTTCACCCCTGTCTCAGAAATTTTTTTTCAGTGTCACACTCAACCAATGTCTTTCACATTCCTGAAGGTGAGGGGAGGAATAATTTAGCCGAGTTGGCTGCTGAAGAAAATGCAGGCTCCGAATCTCTGCGCATGGTCTGGTAAGTTTCAAAAGCCCAGTAGCATACACATGTAGGTGGTGTATGTGCCAGCTATTATTGCCTACATCAACAGGTTGGGGCAAATTATAGCTTTATATCTATATCTGTTGTCAGATACATGAGTGGCTCTTGAGGAAATGCTTTGTTCCCCAATCTTGCTCATTAGTTTTTGATTTGGGGTAAGGGGTGGGGGGCAGCTGTATCTTTTATTATATCCCCCTATTAACAAAGAGGGAAGAGGAGTATAAATCTAAATCCAAGGCTCCTCCTTCAAGAAACTGCATCATGTGTAATGCGGAGCTCTCTGACTGATTATAAAAAACCTGTATATAAAGACAATGTTGACAAATTAATGCGAGAGGAGAAAGTACTTTCATGGGCAAATTGAGATCTCTTGTCCAAAATGAAGTTAAAAACATGATTGATTTTTAGGAAAATGTTCCTCCTGATGTAGGAAAACAAAGTATCACTGAGCCTCTTTCCGTTACTGATGATCAAGACGTTGCCTCATGTTTCTATCAAGATAATCTAGATAGAGATCAAGTTCTAGGAAGTCCAGAAAAAAAAAAAAAACTGACCGAGCCCATCTAATGATAAAAGAAAAAAACATATCAAGATCCAAAGGTTGTTAGAGATGCTCTTGACATAAATAGCCCATAGACACCAAGTCCATTCAAGATGAAATGTCCAGGTGTCTAAAATCTCTGGAAAGATCCAGAGAAAAGGGTATCTGTATTAAAAGGATTATGGAAGCGACTACTCTTTAGGAATACTATTCAAAATTTTTGTTTTGTCTTCTGTAAAGTAACGTACAAACAGATTAAAAAACAGATCTACCTTTTTATGACGCAATTCAGTTGAATGGACAAAATCGTTTTAAAAAAGACTTGGGAGTCAGGCATGTTAAACATAAAGGCTACCTCGATAGCTAGGACTGTTATAATAATCTCTAAAATTATCTGAACCCATTTAGCCATTATAAAACTTATTATAAGACTTGCCTCTATTTAAATCAGTGCTTCAGCTGAATGCGTAAGATTTTCAGTGAAAGAGGGAGCTCTATCCAATCTCTGACCCAATGAGATGGGTGATTTTCATTTCAAAACAAGACTTTACGGGATTCCACTTACAGGAGAGTTTCTCTATGGCCCCGACCTGGACCTCAAAAAAGGATTTCCAGAACCCACACAAGACTTCCTCCTTTCGTGCATCCCATAACAAAAATTCTTCATATAGAGCGAAAGGCAATCAAGGATGCTGGAGCTATCCCAAAGGAGCAAAGGGCAGGGGAAATCTTCAGAACCAGAGTAGCTCAAATGCCTGGATCCTGAAAAGTCAACGTTAAAATCTTAAGGACTTTCAAACGATGTAATCGCTGTCATACATGTAAGTAGAAAATCGGTGACCACTATTTACTTAAAACCAGGAAAATATTTAGTTTCCTTAAGTACACCAGTACTTTCTTTCCAATCTTTACGTATTAGTCAACAAATCCTTGCATTCCTACAAGCTGTATTGGTGAAAGTATTAAAAACCGGCACACGAAAAGTCAAGATTTTGTCTCTTGGTGTCCTCTTCGATACCTCTCTAGTAGAATATAGGTGTGTAAGAAGGTTTATTAACCCCTTCCCGACATTTGACGTACTATTACTGCATGGCGGGAGGTGTATTCCCACAATATGCAGTGATAGTACGTCAAACTCCTGGCCCCGGCTCCTGAACTGCTGACTGCGGCATGCTAGGGTCATTTAACTGGATTCGGACCCCCCCCCCCCCCGCGCAGCGCTTACGGGGGGGTCCCGCTGCTCCGATCGCAGCCCCGGGACTGCCAGTGCCCGGGGCTGCGCGATCTCCTTCCAGGTGCCGGGTCCGTGCCTTCAGGCAGGACCCGGCTGTGACACACTGAGCATGCGCAGTAACCTGTAAAAGTAAAGAAAAAAAGTTAAAAACACTAAATAAACACACTTTTTAATAAAAATAATTAATTAAATATAGTTAGTCCCCTAAACGCAAACATTCCCTATACACATCTAATAAAGTAAAATACCTGAAAATCACCAAAACCCCCCACATATTTGGTATTGCCGCATCCGTAACAATCTGTACAATAAGTCAGAAACCTTATTGAACCCGTACGGTGAACACTGTAAAAACAAAACCCGAAAAACTCGCCAAAAATATAAATTTTCATAAAATCTCTTCACAAAAATGTTCTAAAAAGTGATCAAAAAAAGTTATGTGCACCAAAATGGTACCAATTGAAAGGACGAATTTCAAATTTTGTGGAGCGTTTTGGTATTTTATCCACTGAGAATTTGTACATTTTATGAAAAACACATTCATTTAGCCAAAAAAGGGTTTTGTTTGAACCCCTGTAAACCAATTAAAGGGTTAACAAACTTCATAAAAGTTGTTTTACGTACGTTGAGGGGTGTAGTTTCTACAATGGAGTAATTTATGGGGTTTTACTTTATTTAGGCCTTTCAAAGTGACTTGAAACCTGAGCAGGTCCCTCAATAGCAGGATTTTGCGTTTTTTATGAAAATGTGAAAAATTACACCTGACGTTCAAATCCCCATAACATCCTACAAAAATTAGAGTATGTATAAAAAACCATATCCACATAAAGTAGACATTCTGTGAATGTTAGTTAAGTTTTTTGGTGTTATGACTCGTGTGTGGAAAAAGTAGAACATTTTGATTTTTGAAAATTGCTAATTTTTCCAAATTTTCACCAAATATCTGATTTTCTCATAAATAAATGCAAAACATACCACCAATTTTTTTTTAACTAACATGAAGTACAATGTGTCACGAGAAAACAATTTCAAAATCACTTGGATATATTAAAGCGTTCCGAAGTTATAACCATTTATAGTGTCAGAGGGCAGATTTGAAAAAATGGGCCGTGTCAGGAAGGGGAAAAGGTGGCTTCGGCGTTAAGGGGTTAAAGCCTCCACTAGACTTGGACCTAGCCTTCGAGATTACTACCGCCAGAATACTGGGGGAAATTAAAGTCCTATCCATAAATGAACCTTATCTTAAATAATCAGATGACTGCATTTTATTAATGATTGACTCTAATTTTCTACCTAAAAAATTATCTTTCCATCATTCTGTCAAAATCCAAAATCTTCATGGGAGGCTGTGTGGCATTCCTTAGATGTGAGATGCATGGTACTTGGTTATTGTGAAATAATCAAAACTTGGCATATGCAAAGCTACCTCTTGGACCATTTTGACTTTTGCCAAACATTATCACCTTGACTTACAAACAGCAAGAGAATAATTTTTTTGGTAAAAGATATTCAAGGTGGTGGCCACCCTCTCATCCATTCATCTGGTACGTTTATTTTCCAACCCTATAATTCTTCAGTGATGTATACAGGCGGTCCCCTACTTAAGAACACTCGACTTACATACGACCCCTAGTTACAAACGGACCTCTGGATATTGTTAATTTATTGTACTTTAGTCCTAGGCTACAATAAACAGCTGTAACAGTTATTACATGTGTCTGTAATGAAGCTTTAGTGTTAATCCTGGTTCTTATGACAACCCAACATTTTTAAAATCCAATTGTCACAGAGACCAAAAAAGTTTCCCACCCCCCAAACGACTGGTAAGTCCTAGCTGCCGTATTATGGACTGTCTCCATTTTCACATACTTTACCTTGCCCTAACATGATCTACTCAAGTGACTTGATTCCCATCCCTGACTGCCTGATCATCCATTACTCTCATATAATCCATTCTATTTCTCCATTCTTGAAGCTTAGGTGGATCTTTATTTTTCCAATTATACAGAATCTATTTACTTGCCATCAACAACCCTTTCATAGCTTCCCATATTCCTTTTTTTGTACCAATTACACCAATTCTGGTTCCAAGAATACAATTCTTGGCATTATATGGTACTATGCATCCAGTAGATACTCTTTATGCCTTGAAGTATGGATTCCCAGTATCGCACCAGTTTTGGGCATCGCCACATCATGTGTATTAGGTCAGCATCTATCAGTTCACATTTTGGACATTTTTCTTTTATATAGTACACTTTATGAGTCAAGAATATTTAAGATATCCTATATGACTAGTTCTTCTTGTACATTTGATCATACATAATGAGTCATTCCACTCCTCTTCTGACAGTTCAGGTAGATCTTTTTTCCACTTCTCATAACAGTATGGGGCCTTACACTTTAATTTTTCGTTATCCAAACTGTTACACAATTTATAGATCAGACCTTTAGAATCATTGTGAGATCTAAGTATATTAAGGAGGGGGTATCGTACCTCCCTAGAATCCACCCTCATTAGCGACGCACCAAAGGCATACCTGAGCTGAGCATATTGTAACCAATCCCCACTCTCCATCCCAGTTTGTTGGGACAATTCTGCCAAGGTTTTAAATCTATTCCCTTACCTGGTGTAGTTATTTTCACTGGAGAGGCATGCAGAGGAGGGATTTTTAACTTCTTCCTGTCCCTACAGAGGTCATCCTCCATGTGGGGTTGTCGCTGTGAACTAATGGAAACCAAGTTACCTGCGAGTCTAATTCTTCATTTTTAAAGAGTTGAATAACACTAGAAAGTCAGTAATATGTTCCCTGGAATAATAACAAAAAAAATGCATCTCCCTGTAGGAAAAATAAATTGGTTTTCACTTTAACAAATGTAAATGTAATCACTATTATTGCATCTCTACCACAAATGAAGGTCCTCGGTTTCCTTAGTATATTGAAATGACTTGAGCTGTAGCAAGCAGAGGGCTAGTCTATACAGGCAAAAGACAAGTTTATCCTAGTGTCTTTCTCTCCGCATATAAAACAGGGCTTATATATTCTGTGGAAATCCTCTGGTGCTCTGAAAGTACGTTAAACAACTGTACTTACATCCTGGAATCAATAAGTCTGACAACTGTCGGGGTGATTAACCTTTTCTAAATTCCGTTTTCCTCCAGACTTTTTCACTACTTGGTGACTTGTCATCTTAGCGGTAGTAATCCTAGGCATTGAGTTACCTTTATCATAATTCTGCCATGTATCAGTTAAAAAAAAAAAAACAACAAAAAAGCAGTTGACCACCATTCTAGCTGCTATTACATTTAGGTAGGCGTTTCTTCCACAGTATTTCTTTTCCAATAACTTGTAAGAATGTCGTTTTCATGTTTGCGGCCAGCCATACATCACTCAGCTTATTGAGTTTCTAGTGCTCCTTGGTGTTTGTATTCCAGTGCAACATTTCTGTACCAGAAGTTATATTTTTCTGTTCGGTGTCAAAAGCTATGAAGTATCAATTCTATTTTTAATGAGTTTGTTTTCATTTTAATTTAGAATTTTGAAAAAAAAAAAGTCTTGAGACTTCACTGTCTACATTGTATGAGCGCAGCATGCCCTTCTTTCTGTCCCGATAAAAGACAAAGCTCAGATTATATAGTTTTGATCCATGGAGCTACAGATTTTTGGAAATGTGCAACAGTTGTAATTGCTTTATAATACATGCTCATTGTTATAGAGTGTGTTATCTGATAAGGTTATGAGCTGCCAGGAAGAATTCATATCTGCAGGTCTGCTGCAAGCTCATAGCAAATTGCCAACATTATGAGTTTTTTTTTCTTCTCCTCCTTGTGGGATTTCTCAGATGTTTATGCAATCATTTACGGCTTTATTGCAAGCTAGGCAATAAAGAGGGAAAGAATCCAATTACTTTATGCACAATGCTTACAATTCCTATTTAATGAGAGCAAACGAAGACTTTTTTGTTCAGAAGGCATATAGGAATTACAAGCGCTAGTGAGTAAATTGGAAATGACTGTGAGTGGAAAAAGAATAATCAAGTACTCAATAAACCCAACTGTCGGCTACTCTGCTTCAGGGTGCAGCCTTATCGAACTCTTTCACGTGGAGTCCTATGGCAAGAGATTGCCATTAGCGGCCTCTTTATCTCAAGTTTAGATTTGTATGAAAATTAATAAATAATCTAAACAATGTTCTGACAAATCAGCAAGTGCAGCATGGTCTGCATGATTTATTTACTAAAGCGGCTCCTTTGATACCTATGCAGTTAATCCCATTTCATAAGCAATAAATTGATATGCATTTCTCATTACCAAAGTATATACTGGAACACATTCCCCCCAAAACCTAAATGTTTTAGCTGTGAAGACTTATTGATAGTCAGAACAATTCAATCAATTAATAGGCCAGGACTTAGATATTCTGGGCCTAATTGTATTGTTCAGAGCATGAATAAAGTTCACTGTCAAAACAAATAGGTTCTTGTTGGTGCACCAGTCCTATGATACACATGAAGTATCTCATTCACAGACACGCTGCAGGGACCGCCAGCATCAGGAGTGTGACATCATTATACAGGCTGTCAGTCATGTGTATAGGAGTATCTCATACACACAGGCTGCAGGGTTGTGGCCACCAGAACCAGGAAGCACAAAGAGGCAGCTAACAGCAGGAGTGTGACATAATTATACAGGCGGTCAGTCATATGCATAGGAGTATCTCATACAAACCGGCTGCAGGGGTGTGGCCACAGAACCAGGATTGCAGGTTTTTAAATAAAAAATATGGAGGACTGATTAATGTCCACCCACTCTGACTGCAGCGGCGCCATTCTATTGATACTCCCTCTTCATCCTTTCAAGCCTCCAGATTTAACTCTAGCAAAAGTGATTCTTTTCTGTTCATTTGCATTTGACTTTGGATGTGATGTTGGATGGATGTAATGCAGAGGGTGCTGTAAATTTAGTGGTAAAGATGACAGGTTAAGTTCAACCCCTAACCAACATGTGACTTAATAGTACGTCGCATGCCGGGTGTGAATCCATGGAGAGGGCTCACGGGCTGAGCCATTTCCATAGCCGGTAAGTCTTTGCTGCATATTGATCGCTGCTGGCAAAGCTGCCTGAGGCTTGGGGGAAAAAAAGCGCATGGGCTCCACCAATCGTTGCCCCCCCCATGATGT
Source organism: Engystomops pustulosus (assembly GCF_040894005.1). Classification (NCBI taxonomy): domain Eukaryota; kingdom Metazoa; phylum Chordata; class Amphibia; order Anura; family Leptodactylidae; genus Engystomops; species Engystomops pustulosus. The sequence goes on along the minus strand of NC_092413.1, from coordinate 132,293,944 downwards.
CATGACCTCTCGTTTTAACCATTTCATTACAATGAGGACGAAAATCCCCATATACCACTATACTGTGGTATGGAAGTATATGATCCTAGGGTTAAAGCATTCTAGGGAGTCTGAAAAATTAGTAAAAATAAAAAGTTAAAAAAAAAAATTATAATTAAAAATCCCTAAAAATTCAAATCCCCCCCCCCCCTTTCCCTATAACTGATATAAATAAACAGTAAAAATCATAAACACATTAGGTGTTCGCCACATCCGAAAATGCCCGATCAAAATGTAATAGTTTTTCGCTGCGTTTAACCCGGTCGTGGTAAATGGCGCCCAAAGTCGAAAACGGCACTATAAAAAGTAATGAAAAGGCTGTACAGTCCTAAAAATGGTAGTATTAAAAACGTCAAGTCACAAAAAATGACACCACCCCCAGCTCCATACACCAAAGTATCAAAAAGTCAGAAAATGGCAAAGTTTTTTTTTTTTTTTTGTAAATGTATGAAAACCTATACAAATTTGGTAGCCCCGTAATTATACCCATCCAAAGAATAAAGTAGACATGTCATTTGGGGCGCATAGTGAAATCCGTAAAATCCAAGCCCACAAGAAAATGGTGCAAATGCTTTTTTTTTTTTTTTAACCAATTTCGCTGCATTTGTAATTTTTTTCCCCCACTTTCCAGTGCACGGCATGGAAAATTATTTACCACCATTTTGAAGTGCAATTTGTTATGCAGAAAACAAGCAGTCACACAGCTCTGTACATCAAAAAATAAAAATGTGACATATTTTTGAAGGTGGGAAGTGAAAAATGAAATGTAAAAACATGGGGAGTTAAGAATGTTTAATATTGATAGCTTGGAATACAAGTTTAGGTATCCTTTGTCCAGTCCTTAATTTTAATTTTTTTAATGTAGATTCTTATCTCCTAAATTGTATTACTTTTATGGTTCTCAATCTTGTGCATGTTTTGCTGTCTATCTTGCTTGTTTGTTGTCATTTTCTTCTGATGGATTTGAGCTGAGTTGTAAGATGCACAGTGGAAGTTCTCACTGCACTGTACTTATATACGGTAATACAGCTTTGTGAACACGGCCTTCAGAGCTATGCTTATGAGGACAGCCTGTCAGTAGATGACACTGGAAGCATGGCTTGTCATTCACACTCCCAAAGAGTAAAACGAGTGAATGAAAGATGAGTAGATGATTTTGCTGCATTTGATATCATTCCTCCTTTACCACAAGGAACTGTCTTTTACTGTACAATTTATTCTGACAAACATAAATTTCATATAACGCACCAAAAATAGGCAACAAAAATAAAATGTTGGCTTAATTATGATTAAGATATATACTCCTTTCATATAGGGGTGTGTGTGTGTGTGTATAATATATACATATTATACACACACTCCCCTATATGAAAGCAATATATATATATGTATATATATATGTATATATGTATGTATGTGTATATATATATATATATATATATATATAATATATGTATGTATATATATGTATGTGTGTATATATATATATGTATGTATGTATGTATGTGTCAGATATAGCATGTATATGCATATAGGAAATAAAAAGAAGTTTTAATTTAAAAAGAGGGAAAAAATGTTTGAAAATAAATGCTTATCACCTCCTCTCCTGCACCTTCACATATAGGATAGGTTCCAGCATCTTACATGTTTAGGGGTTGTCCAGCAGTTGAAAAACATGGCTGCTTTCTTCTTTAAATCGTGCCATACCTGACCATGGTTTTGCAGCCCTGCTGTAAAGAAGTGAATGGCACTTAGTTCTGGTAGCGCGCACTACTCATGAAGAAAGCAGCCAGGTTTTTGAACCCCAAACCAATTACCCCAATTACAGCATGCAATTTTTTTTTTACTTGCCTGCACACCAAGCCGATGGATCCACAAAAAATGGACAAACATAGTATTGATATGTCATGACAATTACAGTTTGGTGATGCTTTTAGTGGGGAAGAAGGGATTCCTTGCAACATATATCCCTATGATGCTGGGTGTCTCTTCCACATCACTATGGTCAATCCGTGCTGTTTACTGTTTGTTAATAATAATCATGTTATGTTCCTTTTCTGGGAAAAATGCTGAATTCACACGACTGTATGTTGAATGTATGTACGGCCGCAAGGTTGCAGCCATACATGCGTTCCCCATAGACGGAAATGGCTGCACAGAGCGATGCACACGTGCGGCACCGTACTGCTCCATACACAGGAAAAATATGGGACATGTGCTATATTTCCCCCTGTGTGCACGGCCGTTCGCTGTGCATCTCTGTGGAGAGGAGAGCGGTCACCCCTCCATAGCGCTGGATTTATACCCGCCCGGCTATAGCCTGGCACGCATACAGGGGTGTGAATCCAATCGAAGACTTGTTTGGCAGGTGTCCATTGCGAATTATTTATATAACAGATTTATGCAACCACATTTTCTCTGGGGGAAAAATTCTGTTAAAAAAAAAAACAGAGAAAAAAAAAAAATCTTATGATAAATTGTAAAATACTACTTCTAAGTTTTTGTTCTTCAAATATGTTTTTAGCAAGACTCTCTTCACTGTTATTTCCTGGGGATCAGATCTAGGCAAAGCATAGAAATTAACCTGCTTTGTATAGGGCTTTGTTTCACATAGTCATGTTAAAAGACCAGTTACCCGCAGAGGACATTAATAGAAATATTTTAATGTTTTCTTAGAAGTGCATTCTTTGTGTGGTCATACTGGGTAATGGACGTCTGAGTAAAGACATTACATTTAGAATGTTTTAAAAGAAATGAGGTTAATGTATCCCCAATAACACAGTATGCGGTACAGAATAGAAGCAGTCTCAGAAAGTCTTGAATACTAGATTCTCTGCACTTTTGTTAAATGAAATAAATGCAGAGTCTAGTAGTCTAGTTGTCATTGTGACTGGTTATTTGCCTCCTCTTATTGTAGAAGATGATTCTTTTGTTTTTTGCTTCAGACTAAATCCAAAAATATCTGGGTACCATATTTTATTAGTTCATACGAAAGGTGAGTTCTGGACTGAAAAGGCCAACGCTGGTGACATTCATCCTTCTTTTGATATGTGACAAAACAAATAATTCTTCACGGATGAGTTTTCCTACATACCATGCTGGACTGTGAGGGATAGTGTATTATTTCAACAGCAAAGTGTTAAAGTATTTTGATAAAATCTAATATATATGAAAAGCCTAAGGCTTGTACTAAAGGCACCTTTGACCTGCTGGACGGATTTCCTTGCTGTTAAATGATGAAACATCTTTTCTTTGCCCAGGATTCTGCTGTCTTTGCTAGCACTATAGCTTCAACAGATTAATTTCTTTACTTTTTTCTACTCATCTGTTTTTATATTTTAATGAGAGCCTGATGTATGAAAAATGCATTTTAGTCTACTTGCAGCATATTGTGGTTGAACAGATTGAAATATAGGTGTGTAGGGAAATATTCAGTATAACTGGTCTGCTCTTTCTATGTTGACTTGTCACTAGGGTACAGCTGGCTCCCAGTTGGAGTGGCCATCGTCTGCCAGGCAGCTGATTTCAGATCCTTGACGGGGGAAAATAATCAAATGCAAATGTCTTTAAGTCACACATGCAAGTGATAATGAGAGCAGCACAGGTAGATGTATATCTGCCTTCTCACTCTCCATTTTATGTTGATGTCAAATCTTTGAGAGACTGAATGCCCCAACAACCTCCAAAACTCATGTGTTTATTGCAAGGTGCCAACACGGAAGCAATGTATTGTTAACTGCCTTGCCGAAACTGTATCAGAGTCCTGAGTTTACCAATATGGCTAAAATGTGGAGGGGAAAATTTGTATCATCATTGTAACACCCATTCATGGTCCCACTGAACAGGGCGAATCGCGGGGCCCACAGCAGGAGCTCCAAAAATAATCTGGCCCTCTCCAAACCTACATTTTCAGGGAGCACATTATGTGTCATGTCCTGGGTTGTCCAAAAAAGGAAAGGGTATGCACAGCTAAATGACAAATAATGCTTACACACTCTAGTATGCAATAATCGTATCCAAAAAACGGAAGTGTACCATGTATGAACCAAAAAGATCATAAAAAGAACAATCTTTATTTCTATCAAATGCAGACAAGCACAGATACTGTACATATACGTTCTAAGAGCAATTAAAAAGTACCAACATGCACTCAACACAAATGAAAAACAGACGGTTTCGTAACACCACTGAATCCCCTAGCCCTGGACATAAAACAGTCTGGTAGTTGCTGGCCGTTTGTATGCAAATGAATGACAATAGATAGGCACCCAACTCAGGAAAATATTGTAGAAGATGTACTCCTCCTTGGTATGCAACAAAAAGATCACCTTTTTCGATAAGTAGCCACATGAGCCAGTCTCATGAGAGCTATAACAATGCGGTCAAAAACCAAACCTAACACATAACAGATAAAATTCCTTTAAAAGGTTTAACCTACGCAAATCCCAAGGTACCTGGCCACATAAATACCAAGGACCAAGTGTGAAGCAACAAATACAGACCCTGACTGGGGTGGTAGGCTCCTCATGCGTATAGTCACACAGGCGATTTTTCTCAGGGGTATGAAGCCATTCAAAAATTGAGTTACCTTTTTATATGTCTCTCTCCTTCATCTACCCAGTGACTACAGCTGCAAAATCAAAATGGGTAGTATGAGAATAAACAGGAAATAATACATAGGCAATAGGAACTCATGCATGGCAGTATCATAGGAGCTCCTAGTGATTGGTATACAGAAAAATGGAGCCGGACAGGAAGTGCCATGTAATAAGACATTGGAGCACCAAAAATGGTGTCAAGTCTCTAAAATGGCGGCTGGACTTGCAATAGAAATAAGTAAGCTAACAGATAACTGATGCCAGTGATACATTACAGAACAGGCGCAGCCCTGCCAAGGGTGATGTGGTATAATTACACATACACAAAAAAAGTGCTCACAAAATAATTTTTTTCTTCTTCCTTTTAAACTATAATACATACTAAATAAGTGCAATAAAAGTGCACAGAAACCCCAAATATAGAAGAATGGGTGAAATGAATCTATCCGGTGGGTCCCCCAAATTGTCTCAATGTCAAGAATCTGCTCCAACTTATTAGTTATCATAAGTTCATGCACAAGGCGCAAAACAATTCAAATTAGGAATCTAGAAAAGTGGCCAATAAAGTCAAAAAACTTTTATATAAATGATATATATGTATCTGTAACTCCTGATGGGACAAATTTGAATCCTAATGTAATCGGTATTAAGCATTAATTAATGCATTAACCCATCTCGCAGTGTGGGTAAATGGGCAAGTAAATATAAGTCTTTAATAATTTAATAGAACCGTAAGGTCCTCAGAAGTCCTTTAAAACGGACCAGCCAGATAATCAAATAAGGAGTTAATTAAAGTATATGGTGAAAAATTGTCAAAAAGGCACCACACGATCCCTTGCACTTAACAGGCAGAAGATCTCCTACACTTCCATGATGTTAATCTCCAGGAGAGGAACATAGATAAGCTTGCCATTCTCCACGCTTTTGAGCCATTCAGCTATGAACGACCTGGGTTTCCTGGAACTGCAGGGGGGTGCCTTGAGTCATGTCTTGCAAACTCTTAGTTGGGGCAACCGCCTCAGTGCACACTTAGAGGGATCAGAGTGCCACCTAGGTTTACTACAACTGCTCTAGTGGATCAGTTATGTCCTTCTTTATAGAGAAACAAGTTTCTTGCACTTGAAAAAAAGTGGTGGTTATCAAAGTCTTTTTATATGGCCAAATCTCCTAAATACCGGTGTTTGCCAAAACCCATCCTCTCACTTCTCCTGTTCACACTGGCGCAATTGGTGTGATGACCTCATCAAGCCACCAGCATCCCATACTGGAAGCCACAGAAACTTTGACGTTTGGAGCTGAGATATAAATAAATTACAAGTTATACAGCATCTTATCCTATAATCCTTTACATGAATCTGGTTAGTTTATCCTTCTGTATAAGGTGTGTACTAGCTGCTTTTCACTTACATATGACAGATTTGTTTCCTGAAAGGATGCACGCTGGATACATTCTCATTACTCTGCAACAAATGCTTCATTACTACCGTAATCAAAATCTATAAAATGCATATTTATATTAAAAACTTTATGCAACGCTTTATACAAATTGCATGTTATTTTTGGCAATAACGTGGTATACTTAAAGTGGTAAATGTGCCACTGTCCGTATATGTAGCGCTATTCTGGAAAGCACTTTTTTCCAGACATAAACATATAATATAACACATATTCTGCTGTTACAGTTCTTGTATAATCTAAAAATAAATGTTATGAAATAAGTACTGCTCAATGCTCAGATTTATCTGTTTTGTATCAGTTGATTTTGGAGCTTTATTATAAAGATGACCGCTAATGGAAAAGTAGCTATTGTACGCTGCTTCATGCATCAACCCCCTCATTGGTTCAGTGTAATAAACCGTACAGCTGTACAATCCTATAAAATCATTACCTGGAAATGGAACATTATATGGCTTTTGTGCTGTGTTCAGTTGTAGGCACTCATAATGGTATGAGGGAGAAGATCAGTCTTTTCAGTATAAAAATTCACAACTGTGCAGGTGAGTTGCACTCATAAATAATTCAGTGCAGTCACCGCTTTTTTTATAGCTACACATTTTCCAGCAAAACTGTAGAGAGTCAGGACTTGGCTTCCTATAAAACACATTCGCATAATGAAGTTTTGTGAGTCCTTTGCTTAACAGTCCTTTGCCGCTCATTCACTTTATTTATTCATGATTTAATACAGTAAAACATAAGCTTCCTGGTTGAGAAGATTCAGCTGTTCGTTGTTATCTTCCATTATTTTATACCAAACCTTTCTATTCCATTTTTGTTATGCTAGTCAGGTTTTATTATAAAATTGCAAACACTTGTGTACACATGGCTCTTTTGTTGGGTCAGATAAAACAACTTATAGGCATAGCAGCAGGGAGAGGGCCCACAGTGTCAGGGAGCTCGGCACCACACCAGGCATGCTAAAGAATGGAAGATGTGCACATTGTACAGCATAATATCTATGTAACAGTACTAGAGATGAGCGAGTATACTCGTCCGAGCTTGATGCTCGTTCGCGTATTAGCATACTCGGAACGGCTCGTTGCTCGGACGAGTATTTCCCCTGCTCGAGATCGAGCATTTAATTAAGAAAAGACAGTGAAGAACAGTGAATAATACAATTAAAACAGTCAACACAGGATCATTTAAGTGAAGAACACATTGCAGATGTTCTGAACATCTGCTAACTTAGCCGATGACACAAGTGCCGAACGGTGGAGGAGCAAGGGCTAGAGCGAAACGGAACGGAAATCACTGAGCGGAGGCTGAAGTGGAGTGGAGCAAGGGCTGGAACGGGCATGGAAGAGCAGAGCAGGGGTTGGAACGGGCATGGAGGAGAGAAGCGGGGGCTGAACTGGAGACTGATCACATCACAGCCCGAGCACAGAAAGAACACAGTGAAGAACACATTGCAGATAACACATCTGCTAACTTATCGGAAGACGCGCGCGCCGAACGGTGTTCTTAACAATAGTATGTGAAGAACATTATGTGTGAAGAACACATTGCAGATGTATGGAAACATCTGCAATGTGTTCTTCACACATGTTCTTCACACTACGGTGTTCTTAACAATAGAATGTGAAGAACTTTATGTGTGAAGAACACATTGCAGATGTATGGAAACATCTGCAATGTGTTCTTCACACATATTGTTCTTCACATACTATTGTGACTAACACCGTTCGGCGCACGTGTTTTCCGATAAGTTGGCAGATGTACGGAACATCTGCAATGTGTTCTTCACTGTGTTCTTTCAGTGAAAAATGCTCGAGTCTCCCATTGACTTTAATGGGGTTCGTTATTCAATACGAGCACTCGAGCATCGGGAAAAGTTCGACCCGAGTAACGAGCATTCGAGCATTTTAGTACTCGCTCATCTCTAAACAGTACACATCTTCCACATTAAACAGCAGGCAGCTCAGATAAGAAATGTTGGGGAAGGGGACAGTAGGATGGCCGGACTACAAATCTTTCATCTTCTTCTTGCCGTCTACTTCCCCCATATGGTCAGCAACTTGTGGACCCCGAGATAAGAAGACTGCCAGGCTGTGAGTACATACATTTGTGTGTGGTCTGGCACCAATGCATTTCCCACACTAGACTTGTGCTTGAGTTGATAAGTCGCACACAATTTCTGCAGAAAATCTGGATTTTATGTGTATGCAAATAGGGAAATATTCAGTACACTATGATCTCAGGTTGGTTTAGATAGAATATAATACAACCCAAAGCTTTCCAGTAAAACGTGGTGATGAATCATTGACCTTGACATATTTCCAAGCTTAATAAGCAAATGAAGATTTCCGTAGAATGTGGCAGAAATCAACATATGCATCCGACGCAGAAGTCAATTTTTAGTGGCAACATTGATTAGTGGATCTATCGATTACGGGGTTATGTTGCTGACATTGTACGCAGGACCACATACAGTGGGGATTCGTCAAACATATAAGTCGTAATTTGTGAGGGCAGAAATTGGATTCTGTTAACCGGTGTAGTTGTCAAATTAAAACTGATTTAGTCTTGGTAATAATAGTGCCAGTATCTGCAATCTCCTGGCCATTCCTTTTTGTTTTTATCTCCTACTGTATGGCATTTTCCTATTTTAAAAATCAGAATTTTTTTAATTGTATATTTAATATCTGAATAATTTGGAAACCGGTTGGTCTATGCTGCTAAATTAAAGGCTTAGGTATTTCCTGAGATGCAGCTGCCAAATGTGGAGAGAAAATAAATTTTTGTTCAAATGATTTTATATTTTCAGCTACTGTACTGCAGTTATGAAACGTAAATTGTATTCTGCATTATTGTATAGTCTTGCAGTTGACTGCATTCCTCATTTGTCAGAACATGGCATTTATTATTGTGCTTTGATGGTTTTGATCTTTCATTGGTTTATTTGAGGGTAGATAAGAAAACAGAATTTGGATGTTCTACAATTAGCTGCATCCTTCCACTAATTCAGTGTTTACGTAAGGAAGGAGCATAGACAGAGCCTTAAGAGCATCATGAGACTAAGAGGTCAGGAGCAGTGACAGCAATAATGAAGGCTGGATTTCTTACTTCAGACATTTCAGAACCTTTAATTGCTTAGCTGGGTTAAAGGGCATCTTTCTGCTCTTTCTGTGGCCTTTTACTCCACAGGAGGGTTTTTTTGTTTTCCCCGAGCTTTTTGCTACAAAGCCTTAGTCATAGTTTGACAAGCTCACTGTACCGATCAAGCTCTCCACCTGCCATATCCTCTGAGATGGTGACCTTCAGCTCTTTCATTAACTACCACATAATGCCAAGTTTGTCAAGGTGGATGTGACAAAACCTTGGAGAAAAGAGTTTTGGGCGTCATTGATGTCTGGACGAAATAATAAACCTGATACTTCAGTGCTTGTGTTTACATGAGTAGATGTCTCCATGTACAGAAATGTCAGGTGATACATGCTGCCCTATCTGAGAGCAATATCCACAGATTTCAGAAGCGTGTTTGCAAACAGTGTTTATTCTTTCTTTTGGCTGTGTTTGAACAGTCCACATGGTTATGTTTGAATGTAAGTGATAATGTGTATTTGGACCAAAAAGCAAAAAAAAAAACTAAGCTTGGTTAGTTTGGCTTGGTAAGCCAAGATTTTGATGAAGGTTCAGTTTGTGACACAAGCAGTCCTTTTCTAAAGTCATCGGTATGAACGGACCTTGCACACAGATGACACGGGGGGTCCGTTGTTTGTTGCCAGACATTACACATGTCCATGTGCAGGTAGCCTTTCCTAGCTATATTACAATAATGCCACTAATATTTCATGTGCTTTCCTGTCCCCATTTGGAATTCCATAGATCTTCATTAATGTCTATGGGAGAGTTTCCTAGTTATACTTTGTGACCTGTGCAGAGGTCATTGAGCAGGGAAGGGGAACAGATAAGTTGTGACCATCACCTGGCGCTTCCTATAATAAGAGGTGTTATCTTTCATTCTAATGCTGTCTGTGATAATGAGGCGACTCCTGACAAGTGAACAGAATAAAACATAAGAAAAGCAAGTGTCGGCTATCATTAGGGTTACTGGACCTTGTGCAAACCTATAGGGTTTTATTAGTTAATGAATTAAGTATGCAAACCTCAGTTAAACAGCAAGTAAGATTACATTGCCTTATTCCCTTTAAACATGTTTTTACTATGATGTTTCTAAGCCTCTTTTAAAACAGCAGTTATTTTATTCATGATTGTTAAAATACTACTGTTTAATGTATGCGGCAGGTACTAGTGATATTATAGAATTAGATGGCAAGATTTTTATATATACAGTGATACGCATTTCATGCATTTTCCAACCCTGCATGCAATAATGAACATACCAACTGTGGCATGAAAAGTGATGGTTGTGACAGGATAATTAACACCTGCTTTTATTCAGGTCACTGCTATCAATACCTGCCATCATATTTGGGACACTAGATTTGCATACTTTACATGGTCCACAATAGATGCAGAAACATGGCTCAGTTAATTAATTTTATATACTCTAAGCTTGCTTGATCCTTAGACTGTGTTCTCTCATCTTGTACTGGATTTACATCTGAAATTTTTACACCTGAGGATAATTCTGCAATAATTGTTAGCTTAAAAACACTGCTGATCCATTGAAGAATTGTATTATTCCATTGTGTTCCGTGTATATAGTGCATGCGTTAAAGGTCTTCTCTGGCTTGCCATGCAAAGTTCTGGCACTTAGCAGAATAAATGCATCCAAGCTATGTTTTGTGTGTGCACAGTAGAAGTCTGCATATTTACCTGATGCATGCTAGGAGTAGGATATCTCCCTGCTCTCTTAAATTGGTGGTGTGGAAATCCGTTTAAAGGAACAAAGTGTGATGGCAAGTTTTTATTTGACTGAGACTCTTGCTAGCAGGAACATGCACAATACTATCGTTATGCATTCCCATTCCATCTACAATAGAATGGATCATCTACACTCCAGGTTGCGCATTTTTAAAGATCCAGTCTTCCAACCGATGTTTTAGTATCTTTTGTGCCTAGGTTCACACACATTTAGTTTGTTTTTAGTAGTTTGTCTTTCTATTCTTCATTCTTAGCATATATGCTGCAAGCTTTCCTGGAATATATGTTGAACATGTCCCAAAAACTCGATCTACACACAGCGTAATTGGTTAATGTGGTCCTAGATCCCAACCCACCCCCATGGATTTCTTTGTGTACCATATATGGCATGGTGTGACATATGATAAAGCCATGTACAAGTTTTTCTGGGATATGGAACATGCTTCTAAACAGTCTTACATACTCTACAGGGCCAGAAAGGAAGACGTATGAGGGCGCATTCCTCTATGGACCTTATTATTAATAAACGCTTTGTCTCTCTTTACAGGTTGTGAGAAAAGAACCACAGCTGGAGGTTAAATCCAGCCCAAAGAAAGCCCCAGAAATGACCGTTGATCTCTTAGGACTTGGTAAGTAATAAATAATGAACACTGCCCATTGTTGCATTAAAAAAGGAGCACAGTGAAACCTTTACAGAAGGTGCATCCGGCCTTTATCTTCTATATGCCAAGTGATATTGTTAGCTGTGCTTGAAAGTGGCATGATTAAGTCTGCCGAGAGCCCTCTATTAAAGAAAATGTTTAATAAGGGGGCCTGTATCTGTCAGCAGCGCCGTCTCCACCAAAATACCAGTAATGAGCTCCTTGGGGAACAAAAAGCTATCAAAGTGATCTTCAAAGTCTTGCTGCATAATGACATTTCAACATTTAAATATAAAGTTTTTCAATGTAAAGAGGAAGATGTTAGGAAGCTTTTATTGTATTTCATTCAATGTTGTTCTTGTAAGAAGCAGAGCTACCATCACATTTTTATTGACTCTTAGTTTCTGAAGGCTGTCATCATTTTTAGGAATGCAGAACATATTAAAATAGTTTTTTCATCTAAATCTGTGTTTGATGTGAATACAACCTGCCAGCATTGGAGAGGATCTCCTGATGGTTTTAGTTGTACTGGTTACTGTTTCATATACCAGAAGCCATATTTATATAGGAAGCACTAATGCCATGTAATGCAGCGTGTTAGATAGCGCTCTAGGTTTTGCTAAAGTGCAGGGCTTCTGAGGTGTTAATGGGGTCTAGTCCCTACAAAGTCTAGTACTTTCCAACACTATTTAGACAATGTCAGAGTCCACAGAGAAACCCTAATGAGACCTAGTTCACATCTACGTTAGGACTTCAGTCATTTGCAACCGTTTTTGTGAGCTAAATTTGGGAGTGGTTGAACAAACTTAACATGTGTAAATCTTTTCATTTTGGCTTACTTTTGTAGAGTCAGTGGGAACATTTTGTTTACTGGTTTTGGCTCACAATGACTGATGTGCAACATCCCCCACCGGGGCCTAGCCCTTGAGGTGAGGCCTGGAGTCAGCCGGGGCCCGCGGTACCGGAGTGGCTGGCGGTTGCGGCCTAAGCACGCTATTGTCACGGTGCTTGGTACGGGGGAACCAGAGGGCTGTCCTACAGCCTGGCAGGTCTCCAGCAGGGTGGTGTTGGCAAGAAAAGATGAGGGAGCGGCTGCTATAGCGGATCTCCCTGGGGCAACCCCTTAATGTCCCGAGTGTGAGTCTCTGGGTGATGGACAGGGTGCCGGTGATGAAGGCAGCCGTATGAGCAGGGACCAGACGGAGACAGAAGTTGAAGAAAACAACTTACAGTTCTTTATTTGAACCGCAGGAACCGCAGCAAACGTGCCTTTAACAGGTAGGTAGGGTGCTGAGATGTGAGTTGGAGGGAGCCTCAGGAGATAGTTCACCAGCCTGGATGTGGTACGCAGGCTGGGAGGCAGCTGTGTCCGGGTAGGAAGCTTCAGCTTGTCCTGTAGGGCTTCAGGTATCACCTTTAAAGGTAAGATGATACCCCTTTTCCTCACTACACTAACTCTAATCTATTACTCCACTCTTCAGAGGCAGGGGCTAGGCTCTTCCTGCTCTGGTATGGGCTAGACAGAGATTACTCACGCACTCACTGATCCCTAAGTCTACAAGATCTTCTCCTCTTCTTCTCTCTCCTGAGAGAGACTGCTCTGAGATCTGGGACCCAGAACATTCCTGGCCAGAGGTTTTATTACCTTCCTTTGGTCAGGTGGTGGCTGCTCCTCCAATCACATCTCAGCTTACAGAGCACAGGATGTAACACATATCATTGGACAACAGCATCTTGCATCATACAAAATACTTAACCTCTGCCTGGCCAGGCAGGATTCACCACTGCAATATCCCTATGTCCTATCAGAACCATGTTGTGTAATGGGATTACATGCAGGTGGGACGTATTCGCAAACCCTACCTCGCCATTGCATCGGCGAGGGTGTTGCATACCCCGGGGGCAATTGAAAGAGCCACCCTCGGCTCGACTACAGATGGTTTGGGGCACAGAGGGGGCTAAGGGCACTTCTAGGAAGTGCAGGCTATGTGAGGTGTAGGGACAAACCGCCCATGGTCCTGGAGACAGGCACCTGGGTTGGTGTCGGACTGAGACAAAAACATGTAGCTGTATGACAGTTGGTCGCTGACGCCATTAAACCGAACTGTACAGAAGGAAAGGTGTGGTGTCATGTCCTGTAATCCACTCCTTGCACCAAGGCCTGTATATTTGTTTTATCAACACTTCTTCCCTGGCGGCAATTATATATAAGGTGTCTATCTGCATTGCGTTAGCATATGCGACACAAGTACCTCCTGACTGGCATCCTTACCCATGTATGGGTGGCATCCAGGTGCTAACTGTGTAACACCCCCGGTCCCCTTAGGACCCGTAGTTTACAGACTACCCCCACGTGCAAACCTCAGTTTGAGGGATCAGGTAGCGGTCAGTGTTTTACATAGAAAGACGGTCCGACACAGCCACACTACAACCTGAAAAGCCTATGAAAGGGTTAATGCAGACTACTGGCATATCTTCTGACAGTGTGCAAACAGGTTAAGATCACATTGGCTTAGGAGCCCAATGGGTACACATCTTATAACATAACGTTACATAGGTAGGCTACTCAGGGTAGCACGATAGCAAATGTCTCTTTTCCTGCAAAGAAAAGGCATAAAGAGTGCAAGCAGAATGTCCATACCTAAAAAGGAAGGCATTAAGTGCAATATAGTAGTCAATAGTAATAGCAACTTTTCCCTGGAGTATCTGGCAAAAGTCTCTCAGAAGGTCTCTACTGACAAAGTCCATCTTCTGGGTACAGCCCTTGATGTGGGGGAAAAGTGCAATGAAGAAGCAAAGGGTCTCCTCTATTTGGAGAGGGACAGAGTCCTTTGAAGAAATCTCTGCTGTGGCAGAGGAAGGGTGCTATCATAGCACAAGACAATGTATAATCTCTGGACTGAGATAAATAAGGGTAAGAGTCTCAGGAAAGTCTCTGGCTCTTTGGGGTAAGGACAGAAATATACACAATATGTACATAGTACCTGGAGAGGGCTACAGCCCTTCAGGGGTTAATCTTGCTGCTCAAGAGCAATGACTGCAGGCATGGGAGCAGGAACTGCAGCATGGACATCATCAGCCTGGGTGAAGAAAGCAGTGTTGAGATCTGTCACCTGAAGACATCTGGTGGTAGACACTGGAACTGCTGACATGGAACACCCAGAAGCTGGAGCTGGGACAGCAGGGAGGTCATCTGCGGCGGCAGGCATCTCAGCAAAGGAAGGAGACAGGCACTTCTCTGGCTGACCTTCTGTAGCTGGGGGCGCTGTGGAGCGCATGATGATGACCGCAGGAGCTGTAACTTCTTCACTGCTGACAGCTGAAGGATTGTTGTTCCTGGACTGACCTGTAGCTCTTGGGGGCGCTGTTACGCTGGCGGTGGTAACCTCTGTAGCTGGCAGGGCGTTCTCACTGGACAGCCTGGGCCTCTTAGCAGGTGGTCCTGGATACTCCGCAGGACGATCAGCAGCATTAGATAAGGGGTCAGGCCCCTTTAAGAGAGTCCCTTTTGTAGCCGGGCCTCCTATGGGGAGATGTTGACCCTCTGCAGGGAGGCCGGACTGTACCCCAGCCGGGGCTAAGGGAGATATAGTCACAGTCACTGTGATATAGGCCCTGGGGGCCATGGTACTCACATCCGCGGTGGTCCTCAGGAGGTCCGTCATCGGAGGAGGCAGCCGCTGTGGAGAATCCGCCATTGGAGACTGCTTACGGGAGACAGCAGTAAGCGGTGCAGCAGAGGAAGGTGCCCAAGGCTCGTGAGCAGGCCATGCGACACTTGGTTCCTCATCTCGGAGGCTGTGCGGCATGTCAGCAGGACAGGAGACAGCACGTGGAGAAATCCAAGATGGCCGATTAACCTCTCTGATGCTGGATGGCGGCTGCGCTGACTCTGAGGTACCTTGTGGGCTCTCACTGGGGTTGCAGCGCGGGAGAGTTTCGCGCCAGAGGGCGGAGCTTGAGTCTTTCCCGCCAGGAGTTGTGGCGGGCTGAATTTTCTGCTGCGCCACAGCGCGCTGAGGCAGGATTCGCGCCATCCGCGCAGGGGGCGGAGCTTAGCGATGCCTCTGGGTTTTCCCGCCAGTGAGGGTTTTGGCGGGCTGGAATTACTTGCTGCGCCACAGTTTCTGAGGTAAAATCTTTAGGCGCGGCAGCGCCGGATGTAGCAGAGCTGGTACAGTTCTTGCAGGGATTAACCTCTTGAGTGCTGGAGCGGCGCTAGACAGCACGTGGCAGCAGTATAAAGTTCAATGTAGAAACACACAAATACTTGGGCCTAAACCCGGATGGCAGCAGGGTTAGGCAGCACAGTCTTTTCAATAAAGGAAAGTCTTTAATGCCGTGATAAGGCACAGAAGTATCAATCCTGTTCGTGACGCCACTTGCAACATCCCCCACCGGGGCCTAGCCCTTGAGGTGAGGCCTGGAGTCAGCCGGGGCCCGCGGTACCGGAGTGGCTGGCGGTTGCGGCCTAAGCACGCTATGGTCACGGTGCTTGGTACGGGGGAACCGGAGGGCTGTCCTACAGCCTGGCAGGTCTCCAGCAGGGTGGTGTTGGCAAGAAAAGATGAGGGAGCGGCTGCTATAGCGGATCTCCCTGGGGCAACCCCTTAATGTCCCGAGTGTGAGTCTCTGGGTGATGGACAGGGTGCCGGTGATGAAGGCAGCCGTATGAGCAGGGACCAGACGGAGACAGAAGTTGAAGAAAACAACTTACAGTTCTTTATTTGAACCGCAGGAACCGCAGCAAACGTGCCTTTAACAGGTAGGTAGGGTGCTGAGATGTGAGTTGGAGGGAGCCTCAGGAGATAGTTCACCAGCCTGGATGTGGTACGCAGGCTGGGAGGCAGCTGTGTCCGGGTAGGAAGCTTCAGCTTGTCCTGTAGGGCTTCAGGTATCACCTTTAAAGGTAAGATGATACCCCTTTTCCTCACTACACTAACTCTAATCTATTACTCCACTCTTCAGAGGCAGGGGCTAGGCTCTTCCTGCTCTGGTATGGGCTAGACAGAGATTACTCACGCACTCACTGATCCCTAAGTCTACAAGATCTTCTCCTCTTCTTCTCTCTCCTGAGAGAGACTGCTCTGAGATCTGGGACCCAGAACATTCCTGGCCAGAGGTTTTATTACCTTCCTTTGGTCAGGTGGTGGCTGCTCCTCCAATCACATCTCAGCTTACAGAGCACAGGATGTAACACATATCATTGGACAACAGCATCTTGCATCATACAAAATACTTAACCTCTGCCTGGCCAGGCAGGATTCACCACTGCAATATCCCTATGTCCTATCAGAACCATGTTGTGTAATGGGATTACATGCAGGTGGGACGTATTCGCAAACCCTACCTCGCCATTGCATCGGCGAGGGTGTTGCAGATGCAAATAACTTAAGACCCAGTAGAGGTGCGAAATGGGCTTTACATGGTAATGCTTAGTTGTAATTTCTTTAAAAATTGATTTTAAAAGGAATTCATTTTTACCCACTGTTCCATCAAACTTTACCCATCAGTCCCTCCATCCCAGTCTTTATCTGGAGCTCATGTTACACCCCTAACCCCAAATATTACTCTGCAATTTCTAATTTCACAGTGCAGAGAGGCCATTAATCCTTAGTGCTTACACATAGTAAACATGCTATACGCTTGACGTATTCTCTGGAAAGAATAGGGCAAGGAAAACCATATGGACACTTATTTGTTTTTCATGGGGAGTCAAATATAAAAATGTGGTAAAAATAATTATAACATCGGAGTTGCACTTTAAAGTGTACATAAACTTCCAAAAACTTTTGGCAGATCATGTTAACATGTTACAAGGTGTATGTGAGTCCAATGTATACCACATCTTATATAATTCTGCTTCAATCACTGTATTTATAGTCTGCTCTGGTATCTGTATATATATTGTACTAATATAGTATTTGGTTTCTTGGAGGGCACGTATGCTGTACTGTGGTTTTTGCCACATCTAGGGTTCTGGTTAGTACTGTAGCCACTTGAAGTTGAGCAATATGACGTGGGCCTTGACTCTATAATGGTTGTGTGCCCCTGATATATATGAATAAAAATTGCTATTCTCACATCTGCAGCTGGAGACACCATTTTTATAAAGTTTTGTATCTCTTGGAGTGTGAAGGTTTAAATACTTTCTGCCCAGGATAAAATATATCTAAAGACACCAGCTGTAGGCATTTCAGGCTGTGCAGAAAGAGACCCTCTGGTCTTTATGAAGCTCGGAGATGTAATTTTATATTACTTATTTCATTTTTACTTATTTCCTAGCTGTCATATTGCAAAGCATAACTACAAGCCAGGCTTCATCTCGGCTAGGTCTAGTTAGTTGAGTAGCGATTTTGCAAGATTGGATATACTGACCTTAAAGTGTAATGAAACCTTTTTGAAGTAATTTTTTTAGGAATGAATAGTAACAATGTACTTTAAAGAGGAAGTTTCCACACAAGTGAATAGAGACGTACTGTAGGGACTGCTACACAGATTCAAGGGCTCTTTGAATTTTCTTTCTAGCCCTGATTATTGTGAAGATATCAGTCCCAGTATCTGATCATTATTATCTATGTTTGGTGAGAGAGGGGCTGGAGCTGGAGGCGTATGTTATGCTATTCTTCCCTCATGCTGTCCAATCAGTGGCAGGTAATGTCAGAGAAGCTACTATGAACAATAGTGAGCTGTGTTTTTTTCTATGTTCATCTAGAGGTTGTGTTTACATGCATTCTGTTAATATTCTATGGACATTGCGTTTCCACTGCATTTACATAATCTCTTAAATGGAATGTACACGTAGTGTGAATGCAATTTCGGAACCATCACAAACGAGCTGTGAAAGCAAATGCGATGTTACCACAAATGCATTGTAAATGCAAATTTGATGACATGATGTAAATGTGATGTAAACGCAGATGCAATGTAAAGGACATCTACCACCAGGATGAAGGATTGTAAACCAAACACACTGACATACTGGTGTGTGCCCCCTCTGGCAGAATATTCTCTTGTTTTAGCTGCTCATGACCTAGTTGTTACAAAAAAGACTTTTACAATTATGCAAATAAGCCTTAGGAGCTCTGAGCTCCATAGGTGTTAATGGAGCCTGGAGCCCCTCAGCTTCATTTTATATAATTTTAAAGCCTTTTTTTCTTAAAAACAAGGTCATAGGAAGCTTAAAGAAGAGTGGATCCTGCCTGAAGGGGCACACACCAGGATGTCAGTGTGCTTGGTTTACAATCCTTCATTCTGGTTGTAGATGTCTTTTAAGAAAAAAGCAGGCTTATGTCCATTCTTTCTGTTCCTTCTTTCTCCATTAGCAGGCAGTGTTTCTGGAAGCCATCTGATCTATCAGTAGATAGATGAGAATAGGGGGCTGAATATCTCTTCATACCTAGAAAATATTTCACTTTCACTGCTCCTTAAGGAAAAATGACTGTCTGTCTGTTTATAAAATGGAACCTGATAAAGTTTCTAATGATTTTTCTATAAGTGTGAGTACAGAAGGGAAAGCTGGTTTACACACATTGCTAAAAGCAGGAGGAAAGGAAATGGGGGGGGGGGGGGGGGGTGACACAGGAACATTTTTCGTTAATAAAGTATATTACAAAATTTACTATTGTTATCTACATTATTGATTTCTGCAATTTAGTTAAACGTAACAGGGGTGTTCTCATTTCGGCAAATTAATGTTATTGTCTGCATCATGAAAAAATATACATTTTTCAAATACACTTGCTGTATCAATTCCTCAGTTTTCTAGATCTCTGCTTGCTGTCTTTTATACGAATCTTCTATGTTTACTTCCAGTGGGCAGAAATCTGACCATGGTCACACAGGTGCACGGCTTGTTAGTATCAGAGGGTATCACAGACAGCATTTTCTGTCTGAAGATCTACAGCCACTTCAAAGCCAATTTCCTGTGAATATTATTGAGTTACAATAAAATCTTGCAGATAATGCAAGTAATTGCCTGAATAATGCTACACACATTTATATTGCTCCATTATTGTACCTCAATCCTATAATAGAATTCAACCAATCACTGTGTGAGTCTTAATGTGTTAAGTAGGGGAATTCTCATTTAAGCAAATTAATGTTATTGTTTGCATTATGAAAAATTATACATTTTTCCAATACACTTCCTGTATCAATGCCTCAGTTTTCTATATCTCTGCTTGCTGTCCTTCTATAGAAAGCTTCTATGTTTACTGCCAGTGGACAGAAATCTGACCATGGTCACACAGGTGCAAGGCATTATATCACACAGGGTAATCAGAGCTGTGTGATGTAATGACCTGTGTGACCAGGGTCAGATTTCTGTCCACTGGAAGTAAACACAGAAGCTTTCTATAGATGGCAGCAAGCAGAGATCTAGAAAGCTGTGTAGTGAGAATAGTCTTTTAGTAGAAGCTCATCTACTTTCTACTTTCCACTTCCTCCATTTTTACGAGAAGCCGCCAATTCTCCCAATTTCTCTAAAAGTTCATTTGCACCACCACTCCCTCAGATGGCAGATCAGTCCTGGAAGCCACATACCATGTAAACAATGGATGTTTTTTTAAATAGCCTTAATCACTTTTAGTTACAGGAGAATGGAAAGTCTTAAGCCCCTTCTACACTGGCGTTTTTCACGCGCGAGTTCTGCGCGTGCATTTGACGCGCAGAACTTGCATTGCACTCTGTCCCATTGTATTCAATGGCTCTTTCTCCATTAGCGTTGTTTTTGACGCGCGTGCTTGCGTTCGTTTGCACGTGCGTCAAAATCGCAGCATGCTCTATTTTTGCGAGTCACGCGCAATTTTCACGCCCCATTCAAGTCTATGGAGATGCATCAAGAACGCATTGCACTCGCAATCATTGCAAGTGCAATGCGTTTTAAACGTAAGGGTTGCTAGGTGACCAGAATAACAGTATTTCCCCTGCTCGCGAACGATCATTTAATTAAAAAAACACAGTGAAGAACAGTGAAGAATAGAATAAAACCAGTGAACACAGTGAAAACAGTGACCACAGGATCATTTAAGAGAAAAACACAGTGCAGAATAGATTACAGATGTTCGGCACATCTGCTTACTTGTCGGGAGATACGCGCGGAACGGTGCGGCCAAAATAGCATGTGAAGAACAATATATATGTGTGAAGAACACATTGCAGATGTATTTAAACATCTGCAATGTGTTCTTCACACACATATATATTGTTCTTCACATGCTATTTTGTTCGCACCGTTCCGCGCGTATCTCCCGACAAGTAAGCAGATGTGCCAGACATCTGTAATCTATTCTGCACTGTGTTCTGCACTGTGTTTTTCTCTTAAATGATCCTGTGGTCACTGTTTTCACTGTGTTCACTGGTTTTATTCTATTCTTCACTGTTCTTCACATCTGCTAACTTGTCGGGAGATAATATACACGGGGAACAGTGAAGAATAGATCGCAGATGTTTGCAACTTATCAGAAGGCATTATTTTTTTAATTAAATAACCCATTTTAATCCCAAACCATGGTCCCTTTGAAAAATGCTCGATTCTCCCATTGACTCGCGCGTGAAAAATGCGCCGAAAACGCAAAAAAACCGCTAACAACACGCGCGTGAAAAACGCAAAAACGCTAATTACTCCAAGGAAAAATGGAACAAAAACGCAGCCAAAAACGTCAGTTTTTCACGCATTGCACCCTGACGTGAAACGCAACGCTAGTGTGGAAGAGGCCTTACATTTGTGTTTACATTGCAACTCTGAAGGCAAATGTGTTTTCCTTTGTGCAGCATTGGCGAGGCTAAATGAATAAGCATTGGGTTTGTAGAATAATCAATAGACTATTGATGCTCGAGTATTTGTACAGATCACTCTTGAGAAATGACAGAAGAGTAGTCATTCCTATTATGTGATCTAATACACTGGTCTTGAAGAAAATCAATTTATAAAAAAAATATTTCGGCAACTCATAATATTTGACCAAGTTTAAGTGTTTCTCATGCTGGTAAGCGTCTGGCTTACTTTTGAGAAAACAAATGGTATTTTGTGTTGTACAGTTTGCCCACTTGTATATCTGAACTTATTAACGGACAGTACAAAAGCATTTAAAGTAAAATCGCATACAATGAAGTAATACATTTGCATTTATATAGCATTTTATGTCTGAAGATCTACAGCCACTTCAAAGCCAATTTCCATGTGAATATTATTGAGTTACAATCAAATCTTGCAGATTATGCAAGTAATTGCCTGAATAACACTATACACTATTTGGGGAATATTTACATTTATATTGCTCTGTTATAGTACCTCAATCCTATAATAGAATTCAGCCAATCACTGTGTGAGACTTAATGGGTTAAGTAGGTTAGCATAATTTCTGTCAAAATTAAGCGCGTACTTTACAAAGTTTTGTATAACAGAGAAAGTACATGTATTAAGGAAACACTAGGAAAAGTGAGAATATTTGGCAGCAGTTATCAGGCTGATAAATCTTATGTCCCTGATTCCAAGATGTAACAGGAATTTCTCTCATCTCTAAATAAGGGGTTGTACAAGGGGATACTAGGATCCATCCCCATCATGTCCAAGTTTTGACTTAATTATTTATTGTGGAGGGGTCAGACTTTGCCAAATGTGTTGCATGATAGACACAAATGACAGAATTTGTGACACCACGATGAACTCCTTCACTATAATGGGGTCAAATGTGCATTTTGGCTTTTTAAAAATTCCTAAAAAATTAACAAAACCAGAGAACCTTTAAGATTGTGGCCCAGATTTATTAAAGCCCATGCACTAGTTCTCTGTATTACTTTGTACATTCTTTTTAGTAGAAACTGTGCCATTTTGCACTTTTAGTGTCAGCGCCATTCTGCACATAGAGGGGCGTTTGTGTGCACAGTCGGACCATACAACACATTTATCATGCAGTGTCTAACAGAATTTTGTTTCACGCCCAAAAGGAAGTTGGTGCACTCTGTCTGAGTGCAGGGGGTTGCCAGATTCATGAAGATCTTGCAACACAATTCATGAATCCACATGCGCACTATTTTTGATAAATGTGGGTATAAAATTTTCCCAAAAATTTTGTCAAAGCTTCAGCTAAGTTAATCTTGAAACCTTTTCTCATGTCTGAGTGACCAGTACTTCTGAAAACCCCTGTGTTAAAGGTAACCTGTTTTCAAGAACGGACTCAAAATACCTTAATCACCCCCCTTCCCAGTGGTGCAGACATCCCAGCTTAAATCTGTCTCCTCCCACCAGTAAAACGTTTTATATACTCTTCTATTCAGAAATTTAATCATTTTCTACAATTTTGCATATCAGAAAAATAAATGCAATATAGGTACAGTGCCTCAGTGGCAGGACTTTTAACCCTTTTCTAGTAGGTATTACTGGTATGAGGGGTTAAATTCTGTTGACGGGTCTTCTTTAAAGGACAGCTACGATAAGATATATTGATACATACTGCTAGACTCCCGTAACTTACCTTACTATATGTTTGGTTCTCTTGTTTCCAAAAGTGTTTTTATTACATTCTAGAACGGCTGCATTGTGGGGAAAAAAGTTTTAGCCCTCTGGATTTTGAGAGCTGATGATTTATTCACTCCCATTTTTAAAACAAAATTTAGCCCGGTTTTCTCCCTAGTATCGCTTAGACTGCCGGTGACATCACCTGGAAGCCTGCAAGTCTCGCGCATGCGCTCTGAGACTTTCCTTTCGCAGCCATACTCCTATAGAGCTAGCTGCAAGCAAGGAAAATCTCAGCGCATGATAAGATTTACAGACTGCCAATAAAAATACAAGGGGCATGAATAAATTATTTTATGAGCTCCCGGAAGCCCTCTATGGCTTATTTGTATATTTTTAAAATCTCAATTTTTCAACAATGCAGCTATTCTAGAATGTTCTAAAAACTGCTTTGGAATCAGGAGAACAGAACAAATGGGTAAGTTATAGGAGTCTACCGTCAGTTTATCTGATGGTAGATTTCCTTTTATAAGCAACACACTCCCAATAAAAAATGCACAGTGCAACAGAAAATCTACTTGACCACTATTTATCAAAGCCCCTGTGCCAGCTTTGTGTGACTATGCACATTCTTTTCAGTGCAAACTGCTTGCAAGTGTATTTATAAAGTGGTGTGGCCTCGATATGCCCAACACGACACAAAATTCTGCACTGAAAAGGGCATTCTGGGGCACAGTCGGACCATGCACCACATTTATTATGCATAGTCCGACAGGGCGTGGAACACACTTCTATGTTAACGGTGCACCAGAAAAAGGTTGGTGCACTCTGTCGGAGCAGTGCAGGGGGCACCAGATTAGTGAACGTGTGGCACAATTCATAAATCAAGCGCGTTTCCTGCACACTACACAGGAAAACTCCCCTCCCTCCTCAAAATCTCTCTGCCTTATTCAATTTAATATTTCAACTCCTTCGACAGGGCAGTTTCAGACTGATGTTGTCAATCCTTGAATTGCGGACCGTTCAGTGTACTGTGTCATGCATGGACCACACTGTTTGGTATGAGGCTTACGCTACGATACATGGAATTCCTGCCGGGTCATTAAACCGCAATCACTGATACTATGATTACATTATCACTGCTGTTGTTTACTGAAGAAGGGACTCCTTGTATCATAAATTGCATGGTTTTCTAATCTCATTCAGATGCTTGTTAAAGGGAAGCTGTCAGCAGAAATTGACCTAATAAACTACTACCAGTATGCCATCAAGTAACTGAACACCGTCTAGATCATGTCCATTTCATGGCCCAGCGTGGGGGCATCTTCCAGAAAATCAACTTGCATGCTGCTTTCTTGGGATCCCTAAGCACTCTGTGTTGGACCCCTCGCCAATGTAACTAAACATAAATAAAGGTTAACCTTAACAAACCATTGTACACTACTGACCCCCACATCAGCCTGAAATCTCCTTTCTAGGCTTACAGTAGAACACAATAATGTGTATCCCGGTACTCTTTGAGTTGTTGTGACAGAATTCTAAACTTGTCAATTTTTATGTCAGTCATGCTTCATACACTCTATCTAAAGCAAGATCTCCCTTTGCATGGACTGTCACTTTAAATGTTAATCCCTGGCTTGCATGCAGTTTCTCATCACTGAAATTGCTATAGTGCAGAGCTTGGCTTAACTGATAGCATGTTAAGCGTAAATGTATTTACTTTAAAAGGTGAGCAACACTGGAAATGTTAATATATTCACTGATAGATAGAGAGGAACTCAAGGCAAATGTAGCCATTATACCTGGCATTGAATATGCAAGCAGGAGCATGCAAATAAAATGTCAAGACCTTTACCGAATCAAATCTGCCTCATTCACGCTAACATTCAATTAGTTTCCGAAAATCTTTTTGCTCAATGTACGTCTGGTGATGCAGGTGTTTGTCCTCAGGCTGGATAAGATCCCAGAGGCATTTAATATGGCCCCTGACACAGCCGGTGAATGAAACCAGGCATAGTGGATGTGTTCTGGCCGTGTGACCAGAGTGATCTGAGCAGGTTACATGATGGAAGAGCAGCGAGGAGAACCGGCATCGGACTGTCTCCGGTGACTCTTGGCTAGATTGTTTGTTCGCTCAGTGCTAATAAGTGAGGCAGGACTGCTGTAGCATGAGAGCACTTGTGACTATTCCAGTCATCTTGTTATCAATGCATCATTTAAGCACTGAGGAATAATCGCTTGTAACCAGAACTTTAATGCAATGTTAAGTGGAGCGACTAGGCAAGGACGAACATAACAAAATAATAAGGGCCGAAACCTGCACGTTTATTTAAAAAAAAAAAAAAAAAAAAAAATCCAGTCACCTCTTGGCAGAACAGTTCATGGGTATTTATAGTATGTGGGAGGTATAAAATATGAGATTTATTTATGGCTCTTTGATTCCCTATGCAGATTTCTCAGTTGCTTAGTAATTGTTTGGAATGTAAAGACCATCTAAAAAGGTGTTCAAGCAAAATCGCAGAGAATGTAATAAAATACTGAATAACTTACCATATGTGGTAAATTCTATATTGGTCTATTGGTTTCTGTTGGTCTTAAGGTTACTTACCTTTCAAGCTTTTCATAAATGAGAAAAATACCCTTTCTGGATTATCCCTCAACCAAATGCAAAAACAAAGCCTTTTTGATTATTTGTTTTTAAGATGTTTCATTTTCTGCTATACAGGCAGTTGTTAAGGTTTGTTCTTAAGTTGAATTTGTATGTTTCAGACAAAAAAAAATGTCCCCGTGACAATTCGGTTTTCAACATTTTATATTGTAATGGGAACAAGGATTATCAATTAAAACTACATTACAGACTCCTTACAGCTGATCATTGCAGCCTGGGACTAAAATGAAGCAACCACAGGTCACATTGGGCAGAGAAGTCCATCTTTAAGTTGGGGACTGCCTGTATTCCTTTTTTTCCTTTTTCTTTTTCTTTTTTTTCTTTCTTCCAAACAAGAGGATTCTACACAAAACCAGAAATGGAACAGCACAGATTACTTGAAGATTGCTATATACGGCAAAAACCCTGCACATATATGACTTGTAATGAACATAATCATATAGACATACCTTTTATATTTACCTCTTCATCAACCCAAAACCCTGGTTTCTTTCTCTTTTGGTTCTCTTTGTTGTAACAGTCATAAAAGTTCTAAATAACCCCCATGTTCAGCTCAATACCCCTGCCAGTTAACACCAGTTAACGTCATCGGGAGCAACGACCCTCCCCAAAATTGCATCGAGCAGGTGATTTAAATGACCAGTGTCATTTGAACAGCTAACACTGGCACCGATGAAGGGTGTTACCAGTTGTTGTCCAGGTTCATTAATTGGACTATTTCAATGGGTCTGCTAATTACTATTTATAAGTTAGAAATTAAAAAATCTGTGGCTTATTTGGAGCCATCCCCAAGATGCTTTTGATGGATGCCATTTTCATATCTTGTATTTTCCTATCGGCTGTTTTTTTTTTTTTTTTTTTTTTTTTTTTTTTTTTTTTCATGTACACATTGTAGCAGACCTGATATCACATTCTGCAGGTGGCATCACTGTAAATCAAAGAAAATACATGGAGTGCATTGAACTATAACTTTTTAGAGAACAATGTGTACTGTGTAATTCATGGTTTAGTTATTTTGTACCACCAGGCTCCTCATTGTGGCTTTCTCTTTCCTTAGAGTCTGATTTGATAACCCACAATGACCAGTGAATTTTTTGCCATTCGAAACTTCATCTTTCTGTTTTGTGATCTAGCCATTCAGGCTGTAAAATTCACATTCTGTATCTGAATGGTCTATAGCACTCAGTAAGCATTCATTTGGGAGACTGGAAAATGTTAGTTGCTTGTAAAAGAAATTATGAGCTACAGCTTCTTCTCTATTAATTGCTTTCCATCCCTTTGTGCTGTGTTTTATGGCACGTTATTGGGTAGGTTTTACACAATTACCTGTCTTATGCTGTAGTTCATGCTTGCTTTGCAACTCTGAGCATTTCCGAAATCTTAGACACTTCTCCTGCTGCTCAGCCATCTGGCTCATTGCCCCAGGGTAGCAGAGTTGTCACTCTGTTAGGTGAGATAGTGATACAGAAGACGTGAAAGTTGTGCTCTGCACAAAGATAGTGTTATGTTATTTAATAGTGTGTTAACACTTCTCTGATATCGTGATGGCTCCTAGCCAGGAGAAATAATATGAAGTGATGCTTTGATAACTTTACCAAATTAAATTCCTTCCAAAATGTTATTAATTTGTGTAAAATATGAATTGAGAATTCACTACACGTTAGACCTCCAGGCTTATGATTTTAGTATTAAGGTATTCATCATTTGGGTGTTACCAGTCAGTGGTTTGTTTATAAATATTCTGACACTCCAATCGCCAAAGACAATGTTGCTGTTTAGCAAAATGCCCATAATACAAAGGTTAGGGAGGAATGACAGAATATAGAATTAGAATAAAGAATGGATCATCTTTTCTTATATTTATAGAACATACATGTAGTAATTAAACAGAATAAATTAAAGGATACTAACCTTTTTAACAAAATTAAAAATTTTACATGAATCATCTGTGCTATGTGTAATATACAGGCAGTACCTGACTTAAAGGAAATCTATAAAAAATTAAGCATGGATAAACCAGGAACAATTACTCATAGATCCAGGCACCATGACTCTGGTAATCAACTTATTTTTGTTATATTTGTTCTGGTGGGTGTTTCCAGAGCCCCTCAGTGCTGCAGTGACAAAGGCTGTTTACAATGAGCAGGGCATTGTCTTCTGCTCCTCTCTTCCTCCTCCCTTTTGGTGTATAAAAAGAACCACTGCCAGTGAAATGCAATGTGAAGGCAGATTTATATATTTTGAAAAAATAATCGCAAAAAAAAAAGGTCACACGCCACCTGGTGTATGTGCTACTTTACCCTCCATTCCTTAACTCTATGCTGTGAACTCAACTTCAGATGCACTGATCACTCTAGGAGAAAGAAGAAGCAAAAAAAGATGAGGCTATTTTACTTTTCAATGGCATTATTTGTTTCTGAAATAGCTTCTTAAGTTTAGTTGTGCTTTTTTACTTGCAATATCCTCCCAAGATCTGTCAGTACATGTAGACATGGTACATATCTACTTTACTAACAGTACACGTAGATACATATCATCTGTATTAACAAATGCTAAGACATCCCTACTATGAATATGTACATTGAGTAACTAAAGCTTTAGCACATGCATCTTCATGTCCTAGAGATTACACTGTTACAGATGACCCTTTTCTCATGGCCAATCAATTTATGAAAATGGATAGCCATTCATTACATAGAAATACATTATGTACACCAGCCATATTGCTTCAGGTATATTTTTAGCTCTCAGAGGATTTTAGGTTGGCCTACATGTACTTTAGAATCCATTCTCACAAGAAAAGAGTATAACAATCATTGTCACCAGACAGTCATTCTGAATGAATAGACAATGCTATTAATTGGGTTTACTAGTATTTTAAAAGACCCTGATGTAAAGTGCTGCAGAATTTGTTGGTGCATATTGTATGTATACTTATTCAAGTTTGTATTAAAGGAGCCCTTTTTGTGGCTGCCCCGCACCCCCATAGAGAATAGTGTAAACATCGCCAAAGAGTTTTTATAGAAAAACTTTAAAAATAAAAAAATCTATGTTTACCTTTGATGTAGCCCCATGGGAGTGGCCTTTGAGGAGTGTGAAGCTCTGTACGAAAATACAATTATATATCCATACCGGATATAGCTGGAGGCTCCAGCCTCCATAGGCTGTGTACTGCAGGGGCCGGGCGGGCTGTGTACTGCAGGGGCCGGGCGGGCTGTGTACTGCAGGGGCCGGGCGGGCTGTGTACTGCAGGGGCCGTGACCAATGCATTTCCCACCCTCGACTTATACTCGGGTTGGCTTATACTTGCGTATATATGGTACTTGTATTTAATGGCATTATGGAGACCACTTTACTGATGGCTCTGTTTTATATCTATTCTCTATATAAATTTGGAAATAAACACTTGTCTATTCATTCAAATGTTTCTAGAAAGATGAATAGAGGAATGGCACAGCAGAGTGGTAAAAAAGTAAATATATGCTTGAGAATTCATACATAATGGGAAGTTCATGAATTTGCTTTAAAAGGCATATTTCATATAATGGTACCACTTGATGTGGGTGAAAGTGTGTGCCTCTGTAACTAAATGTGTCTTGAAATAGTAGTACAAGGTCATTCTGACCAAATGAGCATGGAAGCTTTAGTCAGGTCTGAATCCCAGTGGAAAGTCTGGCCCATATTAGAATGTTTTTACATTTAGAAGCGGAGGAATAGGTTCCTATACTGTTACAGTGAAATCTACAACCATTGCAAAGTTTAGATCCTGTTAGAACAGAAAAAAATTAAAAACCATTTTTTGCCCTTATTTGCCCTTATTTATTTATTTATGTTGTATGACTAATAGTATGTATTGGACTTATATGTGTAATATAAACCATAGCCCTCCTTTAAGTGTCACATTTGGTAATCTACTTGACAAATCCTTCAAATGAAGGGCTAAATCATGGTGAAACTATAGATGAACTACACCACAACAAATGCTAGAATAGATAACTGATATTCTCCATTCTCAGCCATACTATACAAGTTGGGTTAAGTATACTCGAGTATACGCTAACCCCAAAATAAGACGAGGTACCGCATATTAATATGAAAACTGGAAAAGTCTATTGAATCTAGTATAAACCTAGGGTGGGAAATGTAGCCAGCCCCCATGCCTCCAGTATGTGTATGTATATGTGTATGTGTAAATGATATTATATAATGTAGCGAGACAGACCCCCTGCCTCCGGTATGTAGCGAGACAGATCCCCTGCCTGAGGTATGCCCAGCTCCATGCGATGCTCCGTGTCCCTGCGCACTGCCTTCGTACACACCATGGCGTCAACAGCTTGCCAAAAACATAGTGTGTGTGCACCACCATCGGCGAGAACACTATTCGCATCAGTCTGGCATTAGTTTTAGGGATCCCCTAAACTATAGTCTGAGTGATCCTTCTTATCCTTATATCCATCTCCCCAGGCAGCTGAAGGTTGTGCAGGTATGAATTCTGGTTGGGTTATGGGAAAGCATCAAGATTGAAAATTGGAAAGTGAAAGGACAACATGTGACTGGTATATTTAATACACATCTGTGTGTTTCATTACTTGTTGCCGCAAAATCAAATTGAAGCTTTTGAAATTGAGAGGTTCACAACCTTGGCTTTCTCTATTGCTATAGCAACATCTATTGTTTCAAGAATATATCTGTGATGCTCATTTGATTTGTAGTCCCCTTTGTGCCTTTGTTTTATGAAGTGTGCTGGTACACTGTAACTACATTATGTAGATGGGCTAGATTGGAAGAGCCTGCTCTGTTTGTACGATAATATATATATAAGCTTTAATCACTGTGTATTCTTTCATCTGAATGTCTCTTATGATATTATATTTATTAAATATCCATTGTTTTTTCTTTGTCTATTAATCTATTGATCTATACATTCGCAAATTCATTAATTCTCTAGAATCGGTTGCAATGTCTCTTTTGGATGATTTTCACTTTTGTTTCCATTTTAAGGTCATGCGACCATATTTGTTCTGTAAATGTTTTACCACGTGATATTGGATGAGCCGATTTACCATATAATGTAAGCTTTATGGTTGTTGGTGGACTGGGTGAAAGGATTTTGTTTAAATTCAAAACTCCACAATCTTTTGATGTGAAAGGAAATAAGCAACTCCCAATAGTGTCTGAACGCAACATATAACCCTAATTTCTACCCCAAGTACCAAGCCAGGACTTAATGTATTTGAAGGAATAGTAGTCTAGACAGAGAAATTACTCATCAAGAGGGAGAGAGTTGCAAAAAAAATTGGGAAACTCCTGCAATAGCATAAATGGAGTCTGATAAACCAAGGGAAGATGCATTTATTTAGAATTTTGATTATTTTGTTCCATTTTTATGTTTTGTTTTTTTTTGTTTTAAATTCAGATACCCCTACTGAAATGCCTGCGACAAATGGTAGTGCATCTGCGGCAAGCACATTAAATGATGACCTGGATATATTTGGTCCAATGATCTCCAATCCCTTGCCTGCATCATCTGCAGCGACAACACAGGTAATAATTTTATTATTATTAACCCATACTTCTCAAACAGCACAGACTGCTGGTTTCTACTATTTATTACATTCTCCATGTGAAAAAAATCTCTCTGGATACAATGCTAAATTAATAAGAAAACACAAGGCATCATTGGAACTGTGTTGGCAGCCTAAACTTGACCCTGCTGGTGAGAGAGAATTCTGACAAGCCGCTTTAGAACAGAAACGGTCATAACTATGAAAAAATAAGGACGAGTAACACAATATAGGCATGGTTCTGTTTGTTTTAACTCGGACCTGCTGACTTAAGATGCGGCAGTTTTATACGGCTACTGTGCTAGCAGGATTGGGTCTACGGTTTCAGACACCTGGAGACCCTAGGGAGAAGGGACATGCAGTTCCTTACTACTTCTTCCTTCTCTGCTCCTCACAGCATCACACTGAATGAGCGCGATGCATAGAGGAGTGGAGCCAGCGTTATAGACTCGAGTTTAGAGTAAAATTAGAAAGAAAAAACAACAAAAGGGAAAATGTCCCCCATGAGGTCATAATAGTAAAAACGCACATGAACACAAAATATTAATACAGTAAATATTCATAAAAAATATATTCACATTTCCCTATATAATAAAAAAAAATCCACCGCTACATTACAAAAAGCAACGCCATAGTCACACTGTTTGCCTGAGACTGTACATATTTTATATCAAACCGACCGAAACAAAATGGGGAATTCATTAATGTTAATTTTACATTAATTTGAAAATTTAAAAAAATGTTCTATCAATTATAAAAACAAAAAAACCTTTCTCCGCGCCTTGGACTGCCCCCTCATGAATTCGCCGGACTGCCTTGAGCGCGCTCCGGCATTTTCATTGTACTCTGCAGTAGTGTTTGGTAGCGTTATCGGAGGGTGCACTGCTGCATCAGAGAGAGTGCTAGGGGGCTGCTTACTTTCGTAAGCATCTCCTAGTGCTTTTGTTATGGTTCACAAGTCCTCTTTAAGATGATAGCAGAATACTTTTGAAAAGTATACAAACTGTATCACATTCTGTATCTCATTATTACTAATTGCCATCTCCAAGAAGTGTTGCATGGCTATTAATAAATGCAAATTTATATTTTTAGATAAAAGCAGGTGACATTTTGTGATGCAGTCTGTGTTCTAGTTTAGCTTGTCCCCCTCCTTCTTACGCCTGGATTATGTATGGCTTTGTATTAAAGTAAAACTGCAGCTTGTTTTGTAAAATTCTGCTCTGTGTGCTGTATAAATCTTTGCAGGGAACACATGTAGTCTCAATTATATCGGTGGAATTTGTGTTACATAAACAATATAAATATAACTAATTAACCACTCTATTAGCAAAAGTTTCTGTGTAACAGATTTTGTTTAATAAGTCATAAGGACAGTAGAGAATATCTAATGAAACTTGCTAAGTGTTGTAGAAATGTTGTGCCTGTTGCTGAACAGGATGATCCCTGTTGTATTATTTGTGTAAATGAATTTTGTAGATTCCAGGGGTTTCCTGTGATCTATGTATATCATGCATATGGAATTATTTTTGTTATTGTAACTTATGAGTACAGACCCCTAGAGCTGTGCCTGCTCATGGCAATGGTCTTACTGGTAATATATTTATATGGATATGCAACTAATTACCTTGAGAGAATACACAAACATTTAGGCCTCATTTACTCCCGGCGTCTAATTGCATTTAGTAACACCGCTCTAGTGCGGTGGGTAGGTGCTTTCCCGATTTGAAGATGTATTTAGACCTAAAAGCTTGTGATTAGGAACATGGAAGATATGATTTTCATTGTTTACCCGCAAAACTTTTATTGTTCATTCCAGATCAAGAGTATTTAGGTCTAAACAAATCTGCTATCAGGAGAAGCTCCTTGAGATTTTTAAAAACTTTATTAACACATGTTGCAGACAGAAGTTTAAGATAGCTTTTCTTTAACAATTTTTTTTTCAATATTCTCTACTGAGAATTCTCTATTCTCTACAGCATATCCAATTGAGACCAGAGTAATAAAAGGTTAGAATTGTCGACCAATAAGAGCTAAGCTTTAATTTTATAAACTGCTGTGGTAAAATGAAAGCTGAGCTCTGATTCTGATAAATCTTCCTATTGTACTACACCAACCTATATAAATGCTGACGTGCCAGTCTGCCGTTGTGCTGCCTGCTGTGCAATTCCTTCAGCGTGGCTATAAATGGAAGAGCATTATTAAATCCCTCTTGATGGAATCGTTACATTACGTTGCTCATAATGGAAGGTATCTATAAAGAGAATTCCTTGGTATGCAGGATTCTAATGGTGACTTGTTTACTGCCGATATAACAATATAATCTTGGATTTTAGCTGATCTGCTACCACATATATAAGGAACTTACTGTTAATGCCTTCACACTGAAAATAAAGAAAAAGTAATGTTTTCTTTGCTTCTATTATATTTGTATGCTGCCTCTGAGCATCCATATTCCTTCTTTCCTGTAAAATAATATGAATTGGATTTTTGCTGATGATGCTGCTCGCTGGTTCCGGCTCTATGTAGCATTGGCCCCGTGTCAGTCTTTCAGTTGCTGTTCTTAATAGCCTCCAATTTTGTTCTACCTCCACTTAAAGCCAGCACAGCTTTTCATTCTGCCCTGTAGCATGTATTACTGTGTAATTACATTTGTTTCAATGTAGCAATGTGCCGCTTCTAGTCACCTATTAAAGTGCAAGCTATCATATAAGCAGTATTGCAGTTTTACATGGCCTTCTCTGTACTCTGTTATCAGGGAGATCATATGTGCCGGGGGGTGTTTTGGATTATCTTTACATTTTTTCACTTTGTGGAGAATTTTTTAAGCTTTTCTAAATCAAGGTTAACGGTGTTGGGTGCCTATAAATTACTTTTATGCGGAGGATATATAAATTCCTGAGATTGCTGCTAATGAGAAGTGGCTAGAGGAAGAAATCCTATGAACCTTAAATATTTGATCAGGTTATAACAATATATAGCAGCAAATGTTCGTTTTCATGTAGGGCATTCCAATTATTTAATATACAGCAGTACTTGCTTCCTTTTGTACTGCTGCCACATCATGTATGTGTACATCATCTGAGGCAGAACAATTTAGATCAAGGGTTGACCCTGTCTGGGATAGGCTTTTTGTGGTTGTCCAAACAAGGAGACCTCTAAAGTCTAAATGTTTGGCATTGGGTTTGTTGTATTTCAAAGGTAACATAATATTTTTTTTATAATTTCATCATTATAAGAATAAAACAAAACCTAGGTGCGCTTTTATTTCCAGGAAAATAAAAAAAAAAAGGCCATGCTTGGTCTATGCAAGACGTGCAATTAGTGATTCATTGTGATTTGGCTTCTGAAGGTTATGCTCAGCAGGCAGGTCCACAGGGAACTGGGGGAAGTGTAGCCGGAGAGCTGGCTAGTTAGACAATATCCATTTTCATGTGCGGAGGCGTGGGAAGTCAAAGGTTTCTAAAGGAGATTGGCAACAGTGTATAGTTGTAAATTGGATGTATCTGGAAAAGCACAAATTTGGGTTCACTTGAGATTGGTGATTTGTTTCAAGGGAAAGAGCAGGCAAGCTGAAATAGTTATGTCTGTCTGAACTAAATAAGCTGTGTAATTGTTACACCCCTATTGGTGTGTTAGCATGCAAGTGAAATAGCTGAGCAATTGCCTATTTCCACACCATACCTAAAAATATCCTAATGATATCAAATGCTTATTTTTTATTTATTTTTTTTAGTTAAGTAAAATAACAAATACTATATAAATGTGGTAGGTTGAAATTTACTTACCTTTAGATAAATGTTTGTATCAAGCAACATGTCTACTTGAGGAGACAATTTTGACCATTTTAAGCAGTATCACAGTTTCTCAGCTACCTCAGTGCTGTTGGAAGGAGACTAGCTGCCATAATGGCTCCCACACTCTGTATGGAGAAACTATGGGAGAATCTATAGAGCTAACTGTAACAGGATTACTTCTGGGATCCCTGTCTCTGCGTATAGACTGGCACTTTTTGGCACATCACAGAAATGGTCCACTCCAGCAAATTATGGTGCAACTGGCCACAACCAGTTTTATTTGCTTCTTTGAGGCTGGAAAAAATGACAAAATAAGATTATACAAAAACAAAGACTAAAATAGACTCCATTCAACATTTTTACCCTGGTCCTGTTACAAAATGCACTATATGGTGCACACCTTGCATCATATATTACTAAGGTGTTTGGAGTCTCTTCCTAGGAACACAAGATTTGTCAACCTTATTAGCTCTGTCTGTCCCCTGGCCAGCATGAAGTCTATAGCCCAGAATTGCCTTGTGCCCAATCACAGGGGGCTCCCACTTTTTAATGTACACCACAATACTTATTCTCATCTACTACTCCAGGTTGGTTATATGAAAAAACTGACCATGGTGGAAGTACAGCTCCATTATGTGTAGTGGCCATCCCTGGGAACTACATCTGAGCTTCTATGGACTTATTTTGAATCAATATTTTCTGTTTTTTCTGTTAAGGTAACAACAACAGCCCCAACAACTTCCAGTATACCTTCATCTTCTGGAGACTTGGATTTATTCACTGAGCCATCTACAAAACCTGAAGACACTCCTAAAAAGCCTCTATCAAAAGACTCTATCTTGTCACTTTATGGTACATCAAACATGCAGCAGCCAAATACGACAGGTAGGTATTGGGCACCTAAGTAGACTGAACACACAAAACAAATACTGTAGAAATGATTTATTATTGCTTTTCAGTATTTTGGTCATGAGAGGACAGGTTGATTCTTTTGGTTAAGCTGTATATGTGACCAGCAGCTCAAATGGTTAACAGTTAAAAATAGACTCCTGTCCTGTAAATCTAATACGTAGGTTCCCAAGCTGAATAAAAGTTTTTAGTTGCCAAATATCTAGTGTACACTAATCAAAATGTATCCAAAATGTTTCCAAGCCCAACTGTTTCTTGCTTTTCAATTCATTACTTTTTTCCTAAATCTAGGTATGTTCATGACTTCCTCTGCAATGCCATACTCCACCCAACCAACAACCAACTTCCAGTCCTTTCCTCCAATGGGTGTAGCTGTTCCTGCACCTACAGGAATGATGGGTAACATGATGGCTCAACCTATGCCGGCCATGGGACAAAATGCTGGAATGATGGTTGGCATGGGAATTCCTAATGGATTTGTAGGAAATAGCCCAGCTGGTGTTATGGGACTTCCTCCTAATATGATGGGACCACAAGCTGGAATGGTTACAAATATGGCAACACCTCAAAATAAATTTGGCATGCAGCAAAATCAGCCTGCTACTTGGAATATTTCTCAGGTAATAACATAATCTGCTAAACCTTGTGTGAAAAAAAAGTTTGTTATTAGAGTCTATTGGGTCACTGAAGTACATGTAAGGCAAAGTATTATAAATAATTATGTTTACAGAAAGTATATCTCCCCATCTAAAAAAATAGCAATGTGGATGGTCTGTTAATACTGGAAAATATGCTGGCCAGATTTCAGGGACTGAACACAGTGCACAGGACAGAACACTAAGCATCATAATGATGGATGATGCAAGGAGTCCCTTCTTCCTCCTGAAACAACGCTGGGATGCGATCAGGATGACTGTTCAGCACGGCAGTCCTGTCCTCTGCACTGTGGTCTGTCCTTGAAATCCAGCCAGTATGCGGTCTGTGCTTCAGGGATCAACCACAGTCGCGTGCTTTTAGTCTTATGGTACATTCCA
The DNA here is from genome assembly GCF_040894005.1 of Engystomops pustulosus. Lineage (NCBI taxonomy): Eukaryota > Metazoa > Chordata > Amphibia > Anura > Leptodactylidae > Engystomops > Engystomops pustulosus. The sequence goes on along the minus strand of NC_092413.1, from coordinate 132,256,915 downwards.
GGGCATACCGCTGTGTGCTGGAGAGGAGCTTGTGACCCCTCCCTCTCCATAGAATACAGCACCGCGCATCCGCACACACTGGTAAAGATAGAGCATGCTCTAACTTTTCCCCGCGTACGACGCGGATCGCAGCCAGACGTGTGGACTGCACCGCCGCCGGGTCGCCATTGCCATCTATGGGGAAGTATATGTGGATGCATATACATCCCCACAGACTGCTGTGTGAATGAGGCTTAATTGGACAGAAAAAAAACTGCGGTGCTTCTTTATAGGGGGAGGTGATGTTACTATTTCTTTATTCTAACATATACTTGACTAAACATATTATTCTTTATTTTTATCTGCTGTTTATCACACATTTTTTGTCAATATAGTAACAAATAGAATCATCATTCAGTGCAAGGTAGTGAATTGTAAACTACTTAAAGGGGTTGACCACTTTCCCTCGTTTTTTGTAATGTGTGTGTGTGGGGGGGGGGGGGCAGGATATTTGGTAATTTACCAATATACATCTATTAACAACTCAAGGATGCAGCCATTTTGTAGCTTTAAGACTTTTGAACACTGTTACTTATCAAAGTGATTCTGAGATTTTTTTTTTTTTTTTTTCCCCACATGTTGTACTTCATTTTAGTGGTAAATGTTGCATGATAAGTTTTGTGTTTATTTACAAAAAAAGGAAAGAAAAAAATTATGAAATTTTTTTTAAAAATTGCCATTTTTGAAATTCGAAATCACGCAGATAGATTTACCTCCTAAATAAGTTGCTGCATAACATTTCCCATATGTCTACTTTACATTTTTCATAATTTTTACAAATTGAATATTGCTTTTCCGTATTTTTAGAATTTACTATTTTGGGGATAATTTCTGATTTTAATGAAATTTTAAATATTTAACATTAAAACCCCCTATATAACCCATTTTAATCTGCACCCCTCAAACTATCAGAAACAACTTTTAGGAAGATTGTTAGCCCCTTGAGATCTAAATAGTAATTAAATCAAAATGAAATTTGAAATGGTTCACGATTATGGGGATACCACACTTGAATATTTTTTTCTTATGTTTTACTAAATTTGCCAAATAAAACCTTAATTGGATATTGTTTTTTTTTTAATTAGTTCCACCATGGGACATGAACAAGTAATCATCTGATTGCTTGTTCATGATAATACTCTGCAATACTGATGTATGCATAGGCTGACACTGTGCCTTTAAGATGATGTCATATACTGCCTGCACTTCCTACCATAGGAAAGATCGGCGCCCCCGAAGATGTCGCGGGGAGGGAGGCGATCATGGGCGAAAGACCCCCCCTAAGGCAGTTTAAATGCAGTGGTCGTAATGACTGCGGCATTTAACGGGTTAAACACCCGCCATTGGAGCCCACTCCGACCGTGGGTGTTACATTGGGATGTCAACTACTGGCTACAACTGACATCCAATGCATTCTGGTGCTGCCCCGGCTCAGATCTCGAGATATCGTACGCTGAGCGTTAAGTCTCTGCACTCTGCGTCCAATATATCGGATACAGAGTGCCAAGAGGTTACTTGTTCTGCGCCGCTTTCATGATATGTGAAGTGAAGCCTCCTGTCTTTTACCTCATCAGTCAGACATTCCTGTCTATAATATGGCTGTAGATGGAGGGTCATCTGATCTCTATCTGTCCAAGAGCAATCGCCAGTTACAGGTCACATGACCCTCCATCTGTGGCCATTTTATGGACAGGAATGTCTGGCGGAGGAGGCTTCACTTTACTTCTCAAGAAAGCCGAGCAGAACTATTAATGTATATTGGTAAATTAATTTATATCCTGCCCCCCAAACTTACACACATTATAGAAAACATGAGGTAGAGTGGCCAACCCCTTTAAGTTTGTTTCTGAACTTTGTAAGATTTGTGCAGCGGTCAAAGGCCTTCTGCTTAATCTGTGTTCACGTCTCCTTGTGAAGGCAATTCATGCAAAACGGCAAATTGTGGGTGAAATGTGATAGTCCTGGGTAGCATCGCTGTCATTTTTTTTTCTTACTAAGACACAAATGTGAAGACTAATTAGCAGCGAGCAGCTGGTGATGGCAAACTTTTTAATTAGTTTTAATGCTGCCCACATGCAAATGTTCACACGCCTAGCTCTGAGCTTTTATCACTCCAGATTCTTAACTGCCATTATCTCATGCACAGCTTATAGCTGCACAACCAGGGGGAATGGCTTAAAGCCGCAGCACAAATTGTTTCCTTTTTGTTGTTTTACCTACCTGGGTAATTACTGCAGTCTAACCTACAGTGATTTACATTGGTAGCATAGTGGCTGCCAACTGCAGATTCTAATAGCAAAATGCAACATTTGTGAAATTTGGCTTAAAGGACATCTGATGGTAGATATCACCTCCCCGTCCCATCTAGAACAGCAATAACCTTCTTTTTAAATTTTTTTTTTATAATGACAGAGTTTCCTAGAAAGAGTTTTATTAACTATGCAAATGAGACCGCTGAGCACCTCCATGGCTCCACCGATAATTAGTTTATGCACTCCTCCTGGCTGATTGATACACCGACACAATGCTGAAGTCACGTGACATTCTGATATTCTTGAGCTATGCACGATCAAAGCTGAATGTAGCGAGTAAATGTGGTTGCGTTTAGTGCGAGAATAGCAGATGGGAGGCCAGTGACATCACCGGCTCTTGGCACTGTGTCAGCTTCCAATAGGCATGGGGAAGTGCATAAATTATCAGCAGAGCACCTCGGGCTCATTTGCATAGTTAATAAAGCCCTTTTTCTATGAAACCCAACCATTCTAAAGCATGAAAAAAGGTATTGTCGTTCGGGATGGGACTTGGTAGGGGAGTATAAACATCTAACTTAAGGTTATCTGATGGTAGAAGTCTTTTAAAGGGAACCTGTCACCAGGATACCCATTTTTATCACCCCTTCCCCCAGTCCCCAAAGGTTTTACAGAAAAAAGATGTTATATAGTACCTTTCAATACCATGTGCTCTTTGACTACTAGGCACTGTCCCCTGGGAGTGGCTATAAGGAGCATTCACCCCCCTCCTACCCCCTGCATCCTTGGGAAACCGCTCCTCCATGTGTCCTTTTCAAATATATGAATAACTCCCATCACTCGGCATTGGCTATGGAGGAGCAGGGGGCGTTGCTAAGCCAAGTGAAGGACGTATTCATATATTTGAAAAAGACACCTAGAGGAGCGGATTTTCGAGGGTGCGGGGAAACTGCTGGTGACAGGTTCCCTTTAAGGTTGGCTCTTCTACCAATTTATAAATCAAAATTTCACATCAGTGTAACATTCACAAATCTAGGCCGCCTTGTGTCTGTGGGCCTATCTTTGCTGGCCATATTTATTTTATGGTATTTAGCGCTTTTCAGCAGAATAGAAGGGTTTGGTTACTGTGATCATATATGTTTAGCAATTGCAAACCTACACTTCTCCTGAGTTAGTCAGTGATGTCTGTATATTTTTTTTTTAGACATGGATCCATGTAAAGGTTATGACAATGTTTCCCCTTCACCATTCCTTGTATGTACACCAAGTTCAAGAATTGTAAACCAAGCACACGGACATACTGGTATGTGCGCCCTCTTGCAGTATCCATTCTTTTTTTTAGTTTCTCATGCCCTTGTTTTTTTACAAAAAAAAATTAAAAAATTATGCAATTGAGCATTAGGGGCTCCAGGCTCCATTAAAATCTATGCAACCCAGAGCCCCCCTCAGGCTCCTTTTTTTTTTTATAAAAACAAGGGTATACGAATCTAAAGGAAATGAAGATGCTGCCAGAGGGGGCACATACCAGTATATACCCGTGTGTGCTTGGTTTACACTCCTCCATCCTAATTGGTAGATTTCCTTTAAAATCTATTTTTTTTCTAAATCAATCTCACTTCTGTATTATCAATATTAGATCATGAGGATGCACACTCAGACCCTGCATTGATCAGCTGTTTTCCCCCATTAAAACAAAGGGCACAGAGCTGGAAGCGGTAGGTTTAGGGCCCTTTGGCAGTAAATCACCATCCACAACTCCCAGTGAAAACCTGCAGATAGGCCATCATCAGGGATTCCTGGCCAACCCCTTAAAGATGACTCAATGTAAAGAAACGTGTATTCGTTTTTATAAAATTTGGGAGAGAAATGGCAATGCAGACTAAAACTGATGAATAAAATAGAGACCCCCAATATGTTTCAATATAGATGAAATACAAAGGTTAAAATGTGTAGTCTTCTTCAGAAATCCTTTTTATTATAAAGTGAAGTCGTCCTTTTGGCCTAATCCCGTTGCTGTGATTGATGTCACTAGGAAGCACTTGGGATCTTGCCTGACTGAAGCAATGCGGTGACCTTGTGACTGCACAGTTATTATAATGAATGCTTTGCTAATTCCCTTCTGGATAAAGCCTATATTGACACAGGCTTTTATCTGACTTGCCATGTTTTTTCTTATCATTTCACTAAAATTAATTTAGAGAAAGGGAAATATCTGCCCCTTGTGATCTAAATGAAACCGTTCTTGGCTCACATTAACCATGATAAACCACACTTAAAGACTTCTATCACAAAGACTGGAAATTGTATTGTCATTAACCTCTGCATTGTTACAGAAGAAAAAATCATCTGATTTCTACTGAAAAGAAATGGCCCATTTGGAGGACTTATCTGGCAAGTGTGAAATTGCTTAGTCGCACAGCTGACAGTACAGTTTGATTGACTAACCACATCGAATACAATATTCATCTGTTAATAGTGTTTTTAGTCAGTAGGTTTTGTTACTTCCAGCATTACGTCAAGCTATTTAGATTAGTAAAATATCATTGCCACAGTCATTGAACAGTTGCTCTTCTCCAGCTGCAGGTCACTCCATGCTATGATACTCTACTACGGTTTAGGGCAGTGATGGCGAACCTTTTGGAGACAGAGTGCCCAAACTACAAGCAAAATCTACTTTTTTGCCGAGAAGTGCCAGCATGGCTTTTTAAGCAGTAACTTCTAGCTACCTGTTCTTCCACATCTTTCAATCGTATCAGCCCCCTGAGGCCACCAATACAGTTGAAAGAAGGAGGGCAAATTATAGATTCCTCCATGCTCTCTGTAGAGGATGAATGGTGGTTCCAGCAGGATGACCTCCAAAGATATTGCAGTTCTGCCAACACCTTCTCACTTTTCCCGCAGTTCCTAACAGCCAATGAAGTGTCACTTAAGTGTCTCTTAAGTTGCCTGGGACTGCAGGGAAATTTGGTGGATTTGGTCATACTTGGTGAACTTTGCCCTGGGGCAATGATCTGAGTGCCCACAGAAATGGCTCCGAGTGCCACTTCTGGCACCCGTGCCATAGGTTCGCCACCACTGGTTTAGGGAGTGTGGTCATGTGTGCCATTGGTTTGTGTGTATGGTACGGTCATTGCGTAGCAGCACAAGGCATTTCTAGGGCTTAGTCTTTTTTTGTTGCACCAAATGCTGCACTCTGTGATGGATCATGTCACATAGTTTCCAATACACATGTAGAAAAGAAAAGCCTCCATAATAAAATTAGCATCTTTCTCTGCATATGGACCATACACACACTGTGACCATTATAATGTATACCCAGAACGAGGCTGTGCTTACAATAATTTATTTCAGCAAATGAAATGACAGACATGTTTAGGACTAGTGGGAACTCTATGGAACCATTATTGATCTGTGGTTTAGCTTTTTGTTCTGCATTGTATTGGTTTACCCTCTATGAAATTATTACAATTTTTTCCAGTTTGCCCTGAAATCCTGTAATCATTTAAAATATGTTGACGTAACAAAGTCTAGGAAGTAAATTGTTATGACGTGTAGGTTTGATTGTTTCTGCCTCCCACGCTGTCCTTCTAGCTGTAGGTCCAGGATAATGTAAAGTCTCTTTTCAGATGACTGTCCATCAACCTTCATGGTAGGGCATTTCCATACATCCCCATAGCCTCTGCCTGTGCTTATGTAACATGTGGTGTTTTGTTCTTGTGCTTCACAGATGAATCAGCAGATGAGTGGGATGAGCCTGAATGGTGCAAGCAATATGATGGCTTTTGGTCAACCTGCAAATACTGTGGGAGCAGGATGGTCCGGAACTGCCGCTGGTCAGACTCTAAGCACACAACTTTGGAAATAAGAGAAGCCAGCAATGCAATAACGAGGATCCTTCGACATTCCTTGCTTTAATGCACACCATGCCCCTTGTTTTAAACCTGTATATATTCTTCTTTCCTTCCAGATGTCCATACAAAGAGCATAGCTGCTCACCTTGTCAGTTTGATTGGGTTTGATAGTGGTGGAGTAGAAGGTACATTTACATATCAGCAGTTTTCCATCACCCATGATTTTTAACTACTGTTTCTGAACTAATGTGTTTTTGTGCAATGGTTTTAAAGGAAATATATGATAATAAGAGTTGTTATCAAGGGTCCTGGGTGTCATGTTAGTAATTACAAATTTTTGAAGTGTCACCTTAAGCCACCTCCTTCCTTATCCAGTGGTCCTCATATTGAAGTATATTTAATCATGCAAATTGATTGTAAATGTATCATTGAGAACCATTTGTGTATCTCTTTTTGGATGTGCATTTTTCAATAGTTGTGATGTAGTTTATGGTGCACTAAATGGGGAGCACCATAACTGAGAGAAACATAAGCCTGGATAGGACAGAGGATGTTAGTAGGCAATGTAATGTACACAACTGGGTTTTCATGGAAGATTCAGTATGGTATAATGTCACATGCATTATTTCCTCACAGTAGAACAGTTACCAGTGTAAGTTTCTACAGAGGGAGTACATCCAGGTTTATGTCCTACGTGTTTACATTTTAAGGTGCCTAGTATTGAAGAAATGTTTCCTCCATGTATTAATATATAATCTCCAAATTGTTTGTATTTCATGTAGCCAGGGGATCTAAAGTTTTACTTTAATACTGACAAGGAAAATGGCTAAACTGTGTGCTGTACTTCTCCAAGTGGAATATTCTATATAATGTGTTATGGAAGCTTTACTTGTATTTGGTAGGGACAAATCAAGACCTTCCAGGGCTCCCTGTTGGGTTCCCTAGGAGCATTACTGCAATCAGCTATCGAACATGCAGACCATGTACAAAGAAACACACAAGTGGTAAAATGTCCAAAATATTGTCGCTGGTTTGTGTATCCCTGTAGCTTGAAGCTTCTGTGAAAGGTCAACGTATGGTCAGGGTGAGTTGAAGAATGGCAGCTTCTCAATCATCTCTTGAAGTCCATAAGTTTGGATCCATGGGTAATTCATCCATTGGGACCCCAAAGAATGGCATTTGATGATCATACCTCAATTCTTATTGTATCCCGAGGGTGCTTGGGCTCATTTGCTAGGTTGACCTTTTCTGTTCGAGTGTGCCAGACAAGAATCTGTAAAAAAAAAAAAAAAAAAAAAAATTGTTCAAATCAGGTACGTACTTATGATATGCTGCTTTTGCAAAGAAACACAACTTGTGTAAAGCGTTTTCCACGTTGGCAGTCATAACAGAATACACCTAAAACCCTGACGACTTATCACTGCTGAATATATATCTGTTGTAGGCTCCTGTTACAAAGTGCAATGGTTGACAGACCACTCCTGGAACATGTCAAACCACTTTTTTATCCTCCACGACCCTATAAATGCTCAAGACAATAATTTGAGTTTAGTCTAGAGCTACATATTTCTTTTTTACCTCCATAGACTGACCTGGTATAATTTCCTTTACCTCTTGTAAAGATTTTAATTTGACATGTTTTCATTTCTTTTATTTATGTTCTGCGCAGAATCTCTGTGTTAGATACACTTTAGTTTTAATTTTCTTTGGTTTTATCAGGTTAGGCTAAAGTACAGACATTATGGTCATAACAGCGTTTCTCATGAAGCAGTAACTGGTGTATACACAGTATAGCAATGGAATAGTAGCACAGGTTCTCGTCAAAATGACGTGAATAGTTCTGAACTTTTACATGTATTGTCCCTCTGTAAATTTTAGAGGTATGGATTGGATGTAGTATTATATAAACTATGATGAACAAGGTATCTGCAACAATAAAAATTCAATTATAGCAATACTGTTTTACCTTCGTGCAGTTGTTGGCTTTGGGTTCCAGTTCTTGTACTGTGGTTATCTGTTTTAAAAAATCGGATTCTTGCATTCCCGGCTGAGAGCCTCTGCGTTTGAACACCGCTTTAGGGCTTGAAAGGATCACTTGAAGACTCACAGCAAATCCTGGAAGAGAAGACGGATTGGAACATCCCATTATTATTTGATCAAAATAAAGACCTTCAATGTCATAGCAAGAGGTCTGCAGAGAGGAATGCTTTTCTAGGGATATGCAGCACTGTGCTAACTCTTTAAAATTTGGTTGGAGCTACAGTAACTCATTTTCATCTGCTCCAAACTAGAACATATAAATCTAACCTCATGCACTTGACAGTGTATGCAATACAGGCCACAAATAGGGGAAAGTTATTCCCTTGTTTGAAGCTCATTCTGGACAGGTGAACATTGGCCTGCTCTTCCTGACAACACCTGACTGTGCACAAAAGACTTCAATGGGGGGCTGTGAGCTAGCCTCAATTTATGTGTCTAGCTCACAGCCCCCAAATACAGTGAGATGTATAAGGCCTTACTAGAATTACAATTAATGTTGAGTAAATCTTTGTATTCACTAAGAAATGGACTAGACATGAACTCGGAGCAGAGAGGTAAATGTAATGCAGAGACCTGACGGAAAAGCTGTGTGTGGGCCCACCTCCAGTTACCTTGGAGAAGCTACAATTCTTTTATGCAAATTCAATGTTCTGCAACTGCAAAAAAATATGATGTCCAAGTTACCCAGGGTTTCTACCTAACATTGATGATGTATGGTCAAAACTGCTGGAAGACTTCTTTTAAGGCAACATTGCGTACAAACCCACATATTGGATGATACAAAGGATACTATTAGACTCATTGGCCAGCAGATAGGTAAGAAAGGGAAGCTAAACATCAACTCTTTGCATATGAGAATATTTCCCCCTGATAATTCAGCCCTATCAAAAATCATCTCTTAATGGGTATATATGTAAATCTAATTTTTAAGCTATGATACACATGGGAAGAAAAACAGAACACAGCAGTAATATTTTCTCTAACAAAGAATATAACAAAGTTAACAATTACAACCTGCACAATTGATTTACGTAATAAAATAGTTTTTAACGTTTAAATACACATGAAGTTAGGCTGGAGACATTTAAAATGATGGTTGGTTTAATTCCAATACAATTTACTGCAAATTAAACAGGACTTGATGAGTGAATGTGGAGGAGGAAACCTACTAATAATAAAAAAAAAAAAATACCAGAGCAACTGAAAGTTTCTTAAAATTACATAACCCTTATTTATATTTATGAAAGGAAAAAAAAGTACAGTCTTCCTTTAATCATGCCTGTGTTTAATGCTGCGTTATATTATTAAAACGGTACACGGTATAACAACCAGTAGAACCCAAATGTGGTCATTGGCACTGTAGACTAATTCATTTTGTGGGCAGCCCATACAACCCTCTGTCCAGCATTAGGTTACTGTCACAGGAGGTGCCGCTACCCATATCGCAGGTCGCGGGCTCCCCTGTTCCCCTCTTCTCCCCGCTAGTGCGTCACCCGTGCGTCTTACCCCTCCCAGCTCCTGTCTCGACCCCCTCCGTCGAGCGTGCATGTACCCGACTCCTAGGGCGCGTGCTGGCTTCACTAGATTTAAAGGGCCAGCACACTGTTAAGTGGCGCTGGCCACTTTCAGATGGACATAGCCTGCCTCTTCCTTCACACTCTGACGGATCTCCGTGCTATTGCCGAAGTGAAAGCTGTTCCCTGAGCCTTGTTCGTGTGTTTCGATTTCCTGTTGTGACCCCGGATCTGTTCTGGACTTCGCTCCTCTGTTTCCGTCTCTGACCTTGCATCATTGCCGCCTGCCTTGACCATCTGCCTGTCCCGAACTATTGGATTGCCTGCTGATTCTGTACCTCAACCTTGGCTGCCACCGCGGACGAGTCGCGCCTGTTTAATGACCTAGTGGTACCGTGCCGCAGCAAGACCAACCTGCTTTGCGCCGGGCTCTGTTGAAAACCGGGTGCCATTTAGATTCCGGTTGCAGGAGTCGACTTGTGTCATTGTCCATTGTGGTCCAGGGGGTTCACTAACCCAAAGCCTTGATGGTGACTACATTGAGAAAGTAAAGATTAAAACTAGACCATGGAGCAATGGGCAAAATTGGCCTGGTGCCTATGAAATAACATTTTCTTTTACATCCTATGGATGATCAGGTGCAAGTGTGGCATACCTGGGGCAAAGATGGCAGCAGGTAGCATAATGGAGGAAATATAGCCAGTGGGCAGTGTAATGTCCTAGGCAAAGTTCTGCTGGAACTGTACATTAATCTGCCCCACTTGGTATAGTAATATTCACAACCATTTTTGACTTTAGAGTTAGGAAAGGCCAACAATCTAGGAATATCTGCTTACACAGGCTCTATACTTCTCAATTTCTTCATGCACCTCAGTTTTTTTTTAAGTATTGGGATAATTTCAAAGTGATTTTCAAAACCTTTTACTCTCTAGGAGCTGAATCTATATACTTAGGCACTTTTCTAAACCTTCTATCTATAAGATACTCTTAGCAATAATGTTTGAGCTGCAAAGTGTCATACTACCCCCATAACTCTGCATAGTAGTTTCTACTGTCCCTCGGGTTCTGTGTGCTGATCGGGCAACATGTGACCACTGCAGTCGATCATTGTCTGCAGCAGACACATAGCGCATCACTGGAGCCGTGATGCCACTAATCTGTCATGTGACCCCTGTGGCAGCTGCTTGGCTGCAGTGGTACATTGCTGAGTTGGGCACACCAAAACCAGGGAGGCTCAATCCATGGATCAAGATGTATAATTTTTTTGTTCTTTTACAAATGCAAATCTTTGTTTTTAGATTTTAACTATACAATTTCTTGAATAATTTCCTATATTGCTTTATAACCTCAAAAAAAGGAGTTATGTATTTTTTGAAGTGCTTATGGCTTCACAGAGCAGGTAACCCTTGTAATCCAATATCTAAGGCCATGTACGCATAAAAAGGTTTTCTGTAAATGTCTTCAGCGTGTGGCTTCAAAAGGAAATGGTTCATGCATTCTTCTGCCTTTATCCTGCGTGGATTCTAATGTGGTCCATTGTGTGAGAAAACTTGTACTCATTTGCAATTCTTTATAAGCGAGAGAAAAACAAGGCTGTGATGTGCAGCTATTTGAAAGGATATAATGTGGATACTCAGGCAATGTATCTTTGTAGGATTTTGCTATTCTCATTTAATTGTGAGGCTCCACTACCTGTCAAGTGTGGAAAAAAACTGCTCATTGTGACAATTATATATACAACTATAGAAAAGGCGCATATGAAAAGAACAGGACATAGACCTTTTGTATAATATCAAGAGCATATCCATGAGAATACAAGGACGCTGGACATGATTGTGGACATTTTTGTACATTAAGCCCACACATGTCCAGACTGCTGATCAGAGAAGCTTCATTTATTACAGCATTTTGGACATCTGATGACTCCGAAGCATCTACATAATAAGCTCAGTTGTTTATCATCAGTCTGTTCCGTGCTGATCACCTGAAGTGAAACTTCAGTTCTGTTCTACCAAACATCACCTGATGTCATAGACCTCTGAGGGCCGTGATCACAGACCCCAGTATTTGTGAGTGTGGGCCCTTAGGAAAAGGATATGACAAACGCTGGATGTCTTTTATACAGTACTGTGTGCAGGGAGATGTACCTGGAAAGAAAGGTCCAGTAATGACAACACATCCAGATATCACCAAATGCCATAAATAGGGTTTCCACAACCCTGATAAAATGCTTTGGAAAATTACCACACATATTTGCCAGCAGCACAGCACAAAAAAAACTGTTGAAATGGACGTCATCTATTTTGGATGAAAACATCAAGAATTATCCCCACTGGATTCAGAAAAGTCACTGTTCAGGTGACAGATATGGGTCTGTTGCTTATAATAAAACTGAGTAAAACCTTGAATTTCAGTAATGAAAAAAAATGTGTTTTTTAATGTAAATTTACTTACTGCTTGTGAAATGCAATACTTTTGCATTTTTGTCTGCTTGGATAATTATATCTGCTGTTGTATCAACAGGAGAACCTCTATGTTCTCCTGTTGATGAAAACATTTGTGATTCTCTGTCTGAATTTTTAAAGAGTTGGAGCTCTGTTTCAATTTTGTCAAAATAATCTCAATCCTTTTTGATTTGAAAAGTGTTCTTGGCACCTTTTTAAAGGTCTTGTATATCATCAAAAACCAGTACAGTATTACTAATGTAAGAGTAACTACAATGTTTATAGATATGGATAAATGCATGGTAGCTATGCAGGAGAGAGAGGCAAATGGCATGCAGAAGGTGGATAAGCACTGACTAACCACAAGCCTCCATGTGAACCGTCGCCTATGTTGCGCAAACCATTAACGTAGTGGGGTGTGAAAAACTTGCTGTCCCTGGCTGTAATAACTGCTTTATGTGCGGACAGCGGCATGCATCTTTCCAGGTTGTGACCATGCAAAGAAGCACTTAATGCACCTTAAAGCAAACTGCACACAATCAGGATTGTCAGTCGGAAAATACTTGATACTTTGTGTTGTACAATGTATTTTCATGTTGAAGACAAAACTACATTTAAGTTTGTGACTGCAACATTTCAACATTATAAAAAGTTTGTGGGGTTCATTTGCAGCCCACTTTAACTGGCTGGCATCTGCTTCAGGTACAGTATAAAGTGGCTATGGAAAGTATTGAGACCGCCTTAAATTATTTCACTTTGCTTCATTGCAGCCAATTGGTAAGATCAATTGATTAATGTACACCCTGCATCCCATCTTAACAGAAAAAAAATGAAATTTTGTTAATTTATTAAACAAAAAAATATCACTTGGTCCTAAGTTTTCAGACCCTTTGTTCATTATTGAGTAGCAGCACCTTTTGAGCGAGCACAGCCATGAGTTGTCTTGGGAAGATGCAACAAGTTTTTCACACCTGGATTTGGGGATCCTCTGCCATTCTTTCTTGCAGATCTTCTCCAGTTTCCTCAGATTGGATGGTTAATTCTGGTGGACAGCCATTTTCAAGTCTCCAGAGATGCTCAATTTTGTTTAGGTCAGGGCTCTGACTGGGTCAGTCAAGAATGGTCACAGAGTTGTTCTGAAGCCTCTGGTTTGTAATTTTAGCTGTGGTCATTGTCTTTTTGGGAGATGAACATCCGGCCCAGTCTGAGATCCAGAGCTCTGGAAGAGGTTTTAATCCAGATTATCCAGTTATTCGGTCCCTGCAGCCGAAAAACTCCCCTATAGCATGATGCTGCCACCACCATGTGTCTCTGTTGGGATTGTATTTGGCAAGTAATGAGCAGTGCCTGGATTTCTCCACACATTCCACTTAATTAAAACCAAAAAGTTTAATCTTCGTCTCATCAGACCGGAGAAAAGTAGTGTAGATTTGTACCGTGTTGGCCATAGAAAGCAGAAGAAGAGTGAAGAAATCTGGCAATTTTTTTTTCAGTGTATATTTAATGGTGAGATATCGAGAATACTAGCTCACTTTTATAATATTGCACCGACTGTAAATTTTTCCTTTTTTGTGTCTTGTTAATTTTTATTACTAACCAAAGGAGCAAATGTTAATTACTGTAACAACTGTCCAGGAAATTATGTGCTTGCTCGAGCCTGACACCCCAGGAGGTTCCTTTATGACTAAAAATTAGGAGGAAGCATTTTCTGTAGCAAGTGTAAGTATTCACACCTCTGTTAGCTCTTCTCTGGGGATGGAGATGATCAAATGGATAGTAGACAAAGGGGTAGTAGTTGGGACAAAGACAAAGGAATATCATAGCTGTCCATAACTGGGGCATATTTCATAACTGTGGGCCCCCAGTTACAGGGGAGAGTTATAGAATCTAGATACATTCATGGCCCGAGGATTAAAAGCTGCAGGGGCACCCCATCAATTTCAGAACACCCCTAATGTTAGGCCTAGACACCCCAAGTTTGGTAAGGGGTAAAAGGTAGCGAGGTTCCCTGGTGATTGGAAGCCCTTCTGAAGGGATGACGATATGAAAAACTTCCCCTCAGTTACATCACAGCCAACTGTGGGGGTCAAAAACCCAGTGAGTTTAAATTAGTGAAACTACGACAAGCCCTTGTTCAGTTCTGAGGACTCTATTCATTAGAAGGCTGGTCTGATGTCTATGCTGTGTCCTCCAGGCAATTTGCCACTCGCTATCTGATAGTAAGGGTATTTTGTTTCCCTTTTCTCATAACTGTGTGTAGGTATTGTATGTATATTGTTTTTAATTCCTTTTTTTTATTTTAATCTGATGAGTTCGTTTTGTGTACTGTATTTTATGTATATGAAAGTGTTAACTTTATTAAGCCTCTGCTTGTAACCTTAAAGAATCTAAATTTCCGAAGGGATCATGTTACCAGGTCCTATAGCATAGTATAGGTAATGATAGATGTTCTGTGTGAATCATCAGTGTGAATTGTCTGTGTGGTTGAGGTGCCTATGGCCGCCTTTTATAAGTAACTTGTGGGGGGGGGGGGCAGTGACTGGATCTGGGTGCCGCGTGTGTGGAGTACATTTAGCATAAGGACACCATTTTGTGTAAGTGGGCGGAGCTTAAGGCTAAATTCTGGCACTCCATAGAGTAGGTGCACTCGTGTTTGGACTCCGGTGTGCGGGCTTCGTGGAACTCACCAGCAAATATCATTGTATATAAGGCTGGAAATAGACGCAAGTCCATAAAGTCCAACCTTTGAGAATTAAACAAATTATTTTTCCCAATGACCTGTGATATTCTTGCTTTCCAGAAAATCATCCAAGCCTCTCTTGAACATGTACATAGAGTCCGCCATAACAACTTCCTGCGGCAGAGAGTTCCATAGTCTCACTGCTCTTACAGTAAAGAACCTTTGTCTATGTTGATGGTAAAATCACCTCTCCTCTAGGCGCAGAGGATGCCCCCTTGTCCTGGTTACAGGCCTAGGTATAAAAAGATCTTTGGAGAGATCCTTGTATTGCCTGTTCAAGTATTTGTACATTGTAATGAGGTCACCCCTCCGATGTCTTTTTTTTCTAAATTGAATAATCTCAAATTTTGTAATCTGTCATTGTATTCTAGTCCCCCCATTCCACTAATAATTTTGGTTGCTCTCCTCTGCACTTATTCCAGTACTACTATGTCCTTTTTATACACTGGTGCCCAAAATTCTATGTGTGGCTGTACCAGTGATTTGTAAGGGTAAAACTATGTTCTTATCATGAGAATTTATTCCTCTTGATACACACAATAATTTTATTTGCTTTGGCAGCAGCTGCCTGACGCTGGTCACTAAAATTAAGTTTACCATCCACCAATATCCCCAAGTCTCTTTCAGTTCCAGTTTTACCAAGAAATTTAGAACATTCTTGTACTTTGTTTTCATGGTCCAAGTGCATAACTTTACATTTATCTACATTTAACCTCATAAACCAAGCTTCCACAAATCCCTCTGTAATGCTAAACTATTGACCTCAGTATTTATTACTTTACACAACTTAGTATCATCTGCAAATATTGAAACTTGACTATGTAAGCCCACTAAAAGGTCATCAGTAAAACCTTTTATGCAGCACTGTGTCAAATACCTTTGAAAAGTCAGATAAAAAAAAAAAAATCACAGATCCAGTCTAGAACTAACCTCTTCATAGAAGCCAATCAGATTAGTCTAACAGGACTGATCCCTCATAAACCCATGCTGATGCTGGGTTATAAGGTTTCGTACAGTGAGATACTCCAAGATAGCATCTCTAACCAACCCCTCAAATATTTTACCCACAATGGAAGTTAGACTCTCAGGTCTGTAGTTTCCAGGATCGCCTTTTGATCCCTTTTTTAGTTAAATTTAGTAGCCTCACAAAGGCATCGCCTGATTTCTTCACTCCTCTACAGACCAGAGAATCTTATTTCTCATGGGCTGGGAACCTTTTGTGGTTTTTGTTTTTTTTGCTAACTGCATGCAGGCTTTCAAATGCCTTGCACTGAGGAGAGGCTTCCGTCCGCACACTCTGCCATAAAGCACCGACTGATGAAGGGCGTCGGTTGACTTTGTGAAACTTTTTCCCATCTCCATACTGTATCTCTGGAGCTCAGCCACAGTGATCTTGGGGTTCTTCTTTACTTCTTTCACCAAGGCTCTTCTCCCACGATTGCTTAATTTGGCTGGATGGCCAGGTCAAGGAAAAGTTGTGGTCATTCCATGCAACTTCTTCTATTTAAGGATTATAGAGGCCACCGTCCTCTTAGGAACCTTGAATTCTGCATACATTCTTTTCTATTCTTGGCTAGATTTGTTTCTTGCCACAATTCAGTCTCTGAGATCCTTGGGCAGTTCCTTAGACCTCATGATTCTATTGTGCTCCAACTGATCTGTGAGGCCTTATATAGACAGGTGTGAGCCTTTCCTAATCAAGTCCATATCAGTTTAATAAAACGCAGCTGGACTCCAATGAAAATGTAGAACCATCTCAGGGAGGATCAGAAGGAATGGACAGTATCTGAGTTAAATATGAGTGTTACAGCAAAGAGTCTGAATACTTATGACTGTAATATATTAGTTTCGCTTGTTTCATAAATTAGCATATCTACATTTCTTTTTTTTTTCTGTCAAGATGGGGTGCAGAGTGGTATATTAATGAGCAAAAAAAACTTTTTGATCTTTCTAATTGAGTGCAATGAAACCAAAAGTGAAAAATGTCTCATTACTTTCCGTACCCACTGTTTATTAATGTTAGCAGACTATAGAAAAGTGTTTTTAAAATGGAATTTGTCTAAAGACTAAAAGATTAAAATTTAAACTACAGTGTATATATATAAGGTCATGTGAGTATAACCCAGTATGAGAATTATATATACGGAATTGGTTACCTGATCAATTATTCAGAAGACCTCTTTAATATATTTTGTAAGGATTTCATCTCGTTCATATTTAATCATCATTGATTTCTTCACTGTAACTATAAAATTCTTTTCAGTGTTGGTGTTAAAAAGCTATTCTTGTAGTTTTCTAGATTAACTTTAAATGAGATGCTCACTGAAACATTTTTAATAGTTTTTTTCTTACTTTATAATAAGATGAATAGGGAATAGGAAAGGGTACATGAGATCCCTGCTGCATTTCTAAAACCTAATTAATTCATGCCAATTGAACTTGTCATGGGCATGATCACAGTTTTCAATATTAAAACCTTAGTAGCCATGCATAAAGTTGCAATCTAAGCACTAAAAGTTCTAAAAACTTGTTAAATTATTAGTTCATTAATCATAGCATCCTGGCCTTCAAGTAAACCACTGATAAATTCCACTCAGCCTGGCTCACCTGGACCTTGTTCAGACAGGCTGATGCCTACAGATCTCTACTGACACATGGAAATTGACATAGTACATGCTGTTTTCCTGTTCTGCTCTGGTGGACTCCATAGGCAGTGTCTACCTCCCAGGGATGAGAAGGGGGTCTAATTTCCCCTCTCACCCGACTCCTCCCCCCTTTTTTATATATATATATATGTATTTTTTCCTTCCACTCCTTCTCACTCTTCCACTTGCTTCATTCTACTTCTTTTACCTTCTTATTTTAATTGCCTTTCTTAAAATTACTTTGTGCTTTTTTTCAATCCGTTTCCCACATTTTGGGATGTTTTGTATACATATTTTCGCATTGCATTGATTGGATCTTGGAAAAAGTTAAAAACATAGTAATAATAAAAAGTAAACTACTGATCGACTGGCATAAAAAGCTTTGAGATAAAGGGTCTGAGCAGAAGGTTGTACGATTTATTCCCATTGTGACCTTGCCAACAGAAATTACTTCATTTTCAGGTTTTTGCATTGAATATTCGGGATGGAGGTGAACTGAGAAGAACTTGTTTGTTCACTTTTTGCATTGAATACCTCCTTTATATTACTCTGTTACCTGTAATAACAGGAACTAAATACCTACAATACCAAAAAACACTCTTCTGTATAATTTTAGATTTGGTTCAATACATAAAGCAGATAATGGTCCTTAGTCTGTACAGATCCCATACAGATACACTGTATTACACCAAATCTCTCTTCCCACCTCGTTTAAATATGACTGGCTTTATATGTAAATTGCCAAGATTTCACATAAAAGCGGGAATGCTTGAAAGTACATTTCGTCAGGATGCTAGTACTTTGATAAGGTAAAATCTGGTCACAGAGTCCCTTTAAGGTCTCTGGTTTCTTTAATGTGAACTAGAAAAATCCATAATAAATGTACTAGTGGAAGACAAGTGCAATGTTTCAGGATAAAGCTGTGAAAAGCTTTTTCTTGCTAATAGGAGATGTGATACATTAAGTTCTTTAAGGTAAAATAGTCATAGACCTATATCTGTAAGGTGGATTTTATCAAATCTGCACTAGCACCCCTAATTCTGTTGACAGCTTTAAGGGAGATGTCCACTTTCAACAAATAAATGATAGGGTTTGTGTAAGGAAACGTTGTACAATTTTCCAATATACTTTCTGTATCAATTCCTCACGGTTTCCAAGATCTCTGCTTGCTGCCCTTCTATAGAAAGCTTCCATGTTTACTTCCAGTGGGTAGAAATCTGTCCATGCTGTGTGATGGACATGCAGGTGCACAATCCATTATACACAAGACTTGCTGTGATAATAACGAATTATGCACATGCGTGTCTATCACAGACCATGCACAGATTTCTATCCACTTGGAGTAAACACAGAAACTTTCTAGAGAAGGACAGCAAACAGAGATCGTGATATAGAAAGTATATTGCAAAATTCTAGAACTTTTCCGTACACAAACCATATCAATTATTTGCTGAAAGTGGACAACACCTTAAAACATTTTTGAAGGCTGAAGAATGTCACCTTTAGAACCATTACCCCTTAACTGCACCAAAATGTCTTATCCATCAATCGGGATTGGCCACTATTGTACATCAAAGATCCACTCTCTTTGGAATGCATCGCACTACTAATAAATTAATTGCTGTATGTATCAGGACAGAAGTTTAGTTGTTATATGTTGTCTTTAGAGATGAGCGAACATACTCGTCCGAGCTTGATGCTCGTTCGAGCATTAGCGTACTCGAAACTGCTCGTTGCTCGGACGAATACTTCGCCCGCTCGAGAAAATGGCAGCTCCCGCCGTTTTGCTTTTTGGCGGCCAGAAACAGAGCCAATCACAAGCCAGGAGACTCTGCACTCCACCCAGCATGACGTGGTACCCTTACACGTCGATAGCAGTGGTTGGCTGGCCAGATCAGGTGACCCTGGGATAGACTAGCCGCTGCCCGCGCTGCTCGGATCATTCTGTGTCTGGATGCCGCTAGGGAGAGAGCTGCTGCTGGTCAGGGAAAGCGTTAGGGTGTTCTATTAGAATAGTGTTAGGCAGGAGTGATTCAACAAGAACCCAACAGCCCTTCTTAGGGCTACAATAACGTTATACTTTTTTTTTTTTTTTTTGTTTGCTTGTGGCTGGGCTTGCTGGCACTAGTAGTGCAGCTAGTACCATATTGTGAGGAATTTGCAGGGGGACTTGCTACCGTTGTGTTTAGCTCTTAGTGACACACATATCCACCTCAAACAGCAAAGTGGGAAAATTTATTAGGGGTTTGATTTCAATTAGGCACAGTCTGGCAGTTTCTTTTTATTTTACGTTTATTTTTTCACAACTCAGCGTCATCTCATCAGTGTGCTTCATACTTGGCTAGAAAATAGCCAAAGGAGAATCCAAACGGCTTACTTACGCCTACAATAGCGTTATATATATTTTATTTCTGGTTGATCTGCTGGTGGCTGTCCTTGCTGCAGTGCATCTACTAGCCAATTGTCAGGAATTTGTAGTGAGACTTGCGACCGCTGTGTTTAGCGCTTAGTGACGCACATATCCATCGCAAAGACCGAAGTGGGAAAATTTATTAGGGGTTGGATTTCAATTAGGCACAGTCTGGCAGTTTCTTTTTATTTTACGTTTATTTTTTCATAACTCAGCGTCATCTCATCAGTGTGCTTTCATACTTGGCTAGAAAATAGCCAAAGGAGAATCCAAACGGCTTACTTACGCCTACAATAGCGTTATATATATTTTATTTCTGGTTGATCTGCTGGTGGCTGTCCTTGCTGCAGTGCATCTACTAGCCAATTGTCAGGAATTTGTAGTGAGACTTGCGACCGCTGTGTTTAGCGCTTAGTGACACACATATCCATCGCAAAGACCGAAGTGGGAAAATTTATTAGGGGTTGGATTTCAATTAGGCACAGTCTGGCAGTTTCTTTTTATTTTACGTTTATTTTTTCATAACTCAGCGTCATCTCATCAGTGTGCTTTCATACTTGGCTAGAAAATAGCCATAGCAATAGGATAGCATTGTTTGGTTTTAAAAACTAAAAAACACAAAAAAAAACTAAACACAAAAAAAAGTTAAAAAAAACTTAGTTATAACTTTCATTTTCAAAATGTTTAACCCGAGGGCAAGGGGTAGAGGACGAGGGCGGGGACGTGGGCGTCCAACTACTGCAGGGGTCAGAGGCCGTGGTCCTGGGCGGGGTGAGACACCACCTGCTGATGAGGGAGCAGGGGAACGCCGCAGAGCTACACTCCCTAGGTTCATGTCTCAAGTTACTGGGACTCGTGGTAGAGCACTGTTGAGGCCAGAACAGTGCGAACAGGTGATGTCGTGGATTGCCGACAATGCTTCGAGCAATTTGTCCACCAGTCAGTCTTCCACGCAGTCCACCCATGTCACCGAAATCGGCACTCCTCCAGCTCCTGCACCTCAGCCTCCTCCCCCCCAGTCTGCCCCCTCCCAGGAAAATTTGGCATTTGAACTGGCATACTCTGAGGAACTGTTTTCTGGACCCTTCCCACAGTCACAAACCACTTGTCCGGTTGCTGCTGAGCAATTTTCCGATGCCCAGGTTTTCCACCAGTCGCAGTCTGTGGGTGATGATGACCTTCTTGACGTAGTGGAAGAAGTGTGTAAAGAGGTGTCCGACGATGAGGAGACACGGTTGTCAGACAGTGGTGAAGTTGTTGTCAGGGCAGGAAGTCCGAGAGGGGAGCAGACTGAGGGATCGGAGGATGATGAGGTGACAGACCCAAGCTGGGTTGAGAGGCCGGGTGAATACAGTGCTTCTGAGACGGAGGAGAGTCCTCGACCAGAACAGGTTGGAAGAGGCAGTGGTGGGGCCAGACGGAGAGGCAGGGCCAGAGCAGGTGCATCAGCGCCAAATGTGTCACGTAGTGAAGCTCCCGTGGCGAGGGCTCCGGCGGCGAGGGCTAGATTTTCAGAAGTCTGGAGGTTCTTTAAGGAAACACCGGATGACCGACGGACTGTGGTGTGCAACCTTTGCCAAACCAGGATCAGCAGGGGTTCCACCACTACTAGCTTAACTACCACCAGTATGCGCAGGCATATGAATGCTAAACACCCCACTCAGTGGCACCAAGCCCGTTCACCTCCGGCCGTGCACACCACTGCTCCTTCCCCTGTTTCAGCTGATAGTCAGCCCCCTGCCCAGGACCCTGGCACAAAACCCCATCGTCGCCTCCACGATCCTCCACAGCATCCACCAGCGTTCAGCTCTCCATACCCCAGACGCTGGAGCGGAAACGGAAATATAGTGCAACCCACCCGCACGCCCAAGCCCTTAATGTCCACATCTCCAGATTGCTTAGCCTGGAGATGCTGCCCTTTAGGCTAGTAGAGACCGAGGCCTTTCGCAACCTCATGGCGGCGGCCACCCCTCGGTATTCGGTCCCCAGCCGCCACTACTTTTCCCGATGTGCCGTCCCAGCCCTGCACCAGCACGTGTTAGACAACATCATCCGTGCCCTGACCAACGCCGTTTCTGACAAGGTCCACCTGACCACGGACACGTGGACGAGTGCTGCCGGGCAGGGCCACTATATATCGCTGACGGCACATTGGGTTAACTTGGTGGAGGCTGGGACCGAGTCTGACCCTGCGGCTGGTCATATACTGCCGACGCCGAGGATTGCGGGGCCTACCTCGGTCCAGGTCTTTCAGGCCTACTATGCCTCCTCCTCCTCCCACCCCTCCTCCACCTCCTCCTCCGAACAACCATCCGTGGGCATGCCGCCATCAGTCGGTAGCTCTAGGCACAGCAGCAGTGCCGTCGCTAAGTGACAGCAGGCGGTGCTCAAACTGCTGAGCCTAGGCGATAAAAGGCACACCGCCCAAGAGCTATTACAGGGCATCACGGCGCAGACTGATCTGTGGCTGGCACCGCTGAACCTGAAGCCAGGCATGGTTGTGTGTGACAACGGCCGTAACCTGGTGGCGGCTCTGCAACTCGGCAGACTGACACATGTGCCATGCCTGGCCCATGTGTTAAATCTCATAGTTCAGCGTTTCCTCAAGACATACCCCAATCTGTCTGATTTGCTCACGAAGGTGCGCCGCATCTGTGCGCATTTCAGGAAGTCCAGCACAGATGCTGCCACTCTCAGGGCAGCGCAGCGCCGCCTCCAACTGCCCGCTCACCGACTGTTGTGCGACATGCCCACGAGGTGGAATTCAACATTAACCATGTTATCCAGAGTTTACCAGCAGCGCAGAGCGATTGTAGACTGCCAGATGTCAACTTCCACCAGAACTGGTAGTCAGGTCACTCAGCTTCCTCAAGTCTACAATGAGGAGTGGACGTGGATGTCTGATATCTGTCAGGTGCTGAGTAACTTTGAGGAGTCAACACAGATGGTCAGTGGCGATGCCGCCATCATCAGCCTCACCATCCCGCTGCTTGGCCTGTTGAAAAACTCTCTGGTCAGCATGAAGTCGGAAGCTTTGCGCTCGTCACAAGAGACGGGGGAAGAAGATTCCCTTGTTGATAGCCAAAGCACCCTTAGGTCTGTTTCTCAGCGCATATCGGAGGAGGTGGAGGTGGAGGTGGAGGAGGATGAGGAGGAAGAGGAGGAGAATGTTGGCGAGACACAAGAGGGGACCATTGTTGAGTCCTTCACTGTTCAGCGTGTATGGGCAGAAGAAGAGGAGTTGGAGGAGGAGGAAATGGACAGTCAGGCCAGTGAGGGGAGTGAATTCTTACGCGTTGGTACTCTGGCGCATATGGCAGATTTCATGCTAGGCTGCCTATCCCGTGACCCTCGCGTTCAAAGAATTTATTCCAGCACCGATTACTGGGTATTCACTCTCCTGGACCCACGGTACAAGCAAAATCTTTCCACTCTCATCCCTGGAGAGGAAAGGAGTGTGAGAATGCATGAATACCAGCAGGCCCTGGTGCACAAGCTGAAACACTATTTCCCTTCTGACAGCGCTAGCGGCAGAGTGCGTAGTTCTGCGGGACAAGTAGCGAGGGAGAGTAGGCGAGCAGGCAGCTTGTCCAGCACTGGCAAGGGTACGCTTTACAAGGCTTTTGCCAGCTTTATGTCACCCCAGCAAGACACTGTCACCTGTCCCCAGTCTCGGCAGAGTAGGGCTGATCTTTACAGAAAGATGGTGAGGGAGTACGTAGCTGACCATACCATCGTCCTAAATGATCACACAGCTCCCTACAACTACTGGGTTTCAAAGCTGGACATGTGGCACGAACTGGCGCTGTACGCCTTGGAGGTTCTTGCCTGCCCTGTCGCTAGCGTGTTGTCCGAGCGGGTTTTCAGTGCAGCTGGTGGCATCATCACCGATAAGCGTACACGCCTGTCGACTGACAGGCTGACGCTTATTAAGATGAATAAAGCCTGGATTTCTCATAATTTCCAATCTCCACCAGGTGAAGGAAGCTCAACCTGAATAATTTATGCACTCCTCCTCCTCCTCATTTTCCTCCTTCTCCTCCTCATTTTCCTCCTTCTCCTCCTCTTTGTACACTAAAGCAGAGGAAACTGGCTATTTGACAGGGCCCACTGGCTCTAGCTATAGTACTTTATGCATTTAATTTTTCTGGAGGGCCACCTACCTGCTCCTCTGGTTTGAAAACTTTTTTGGACTGCCACATACAGGCACTATCCAAATTAAATTGTCTCCATAGCAGCCTCCACACGTTGTCTCCATTGCTGCCTCCATACATCGTCCCCTTATCAAACGAGGTGTGTCAGGCAGAAATTTGGGTTGTTTTCATGGATTCCACATCAAAGTTGTTAACTTTGTCGCCACCCTGCTGTGTAATCCACAAAATATACTGGCAAACTTTTATCATTTACCAATATTATTTCAGCGCTTCTTGCGCATCTGTTTACATTCCCCTCACCCGCCATATCCTAAACTTATAAGAACGCTACTACACTTGATCTTATACAAAAGGTTCTTAGAAGTGCTGTTTGGGGAGTAGCCTAGAGACAGGGGCTTGGATTGGCGAAAGCTCGCCTGGCAGCGGAGCGCCAGCTCCATGCCAAGATCCAACTAACATAGTTTTAACTGCAGCACCTTTAATCTACTACTAGTTCACTGCCTCCATACATGGTCCCCTTATCAAACGAGCTGTGTCAGGCAGAATTTTGGGTTGTTTTCATGGCTTCCATGTTAACTTTGTCGCCACCCTGCTGTGTAATCCACAAAATATACTGGCAAACTTTTATCATGTACCGATATTATTTGAGCGCTTCTTGCTCACCTCCTTTGGTTCCTCTCTGCCACCCATTGGTTTGAAGCCTGAGTCCATTTAGGGTATGTCGCCATGCCACTCTCTAGCCTGCCGCTGCTGCCGCTGCCTCTGCATGCCGTCCCCTATAGTGTCAGGGTCAATTATTGGATGTTTTAGATGCTATCTAGCTTCATTCTGTCACTCTGTCATGGCCATGCTGTTGCCCATAATTTTGGCATAATGGTGCGATTAAGCAGCCTCAGAGGCATCCATGCATGCTGCCCCTGCTGTTTCCTGTCCATTTCCGTGGTGTTTCCATCCTTTTCTGAGGTTCCCAGGTGTTTGGCCAAGCTTCCCTGTGCAGAGCTTTGGTCCCCTTGAAAAATGCTCGAGTCTCCCATTGACTTCAATGGGGCTCGTTATTCGAGACGAGCACTCGAGCATCGGGAAAAGTTCGTCTCGAATAACGAGTACCCGAGCATTTTAGTGCTCGCTCATCTCTAGTTGTCTTGTATATTACTAATTAAAGGAAATCTACCATCAAAATGATAAACCATGGGCACTTACTCATCGATCCAGGTACCCTGACTGTGGTAATCTTGATATCCATAACAACCTTCTAAAATTAACTTTTGAAACTATACTAATGAGCCGAGGGGGTTCCCTATCCCCCTTGGATCTGGCTTTTACAGGCTGTTAAACTGTCTCGCCCTCTCCACTGCTTCCTCAGCACGTGTACAGCAGTTCCTGCAGTTCTCCCATTTACTTTTCTCTCCAATGCCATTTATCAATTGGCATTTTCTCCAGTGTACCCCACCTACAAACAAATGTATTTGTATAAAAAAATCGGTAATTTTCAGTTTACTCCTCACTCTCTCCTTATCTTATAATCCGTTGTTTCATACAATCCTTCTTTCAAAATTAGTGCCCATTGAAGTTGCTCTTTGAAAAAATTTTTTTTACCAGGGACGTGACATATCCAAATATTTATTTCTAGAACCCAGGTTAGTAAGATGTAGAAAACCACATATGAAACATAGTTACAGTTACATATGTGGAGGTAGTTTGAAGGTTATATACATTTTCCATATAATTCCACCTGTGTCTATCTGTCCTGGTGTACACAATTTCGGTTGCCCCTGGAGCTGACCCTGAATATACTAACTTTAGGGTCTGGAGGACAGATAGTGCATCAACAGACAGGAGAACAAAGCTTCTCTCTGCAGTGGCCAGGGACAGACGGGCCACTGTGCCCACTGGGAATTTTCCCGGTGGGCCGATTGGTCCTGGGAATTTTCCCGGTGGGCCGATTGGTCCTGGGCCGGTCTGGGGCCCGTCCGGAGCTGGTCCGGGCCGGTCCGCACTGCCTCTGTATAGCTTTTGATATAATCTGTAGTACCTGCATCGTACTTTTGATTAGTACACAGACGCAGCACAGCACCACTGCTTCTGCGTCTGTGTTACTGTATGCAGCTACACAGGTCACACAACTGACATCATTGCGCAACCTGTGTAGCGTGGAGGAGTGCGGACATGTAGAGTGTCAACTGTCAGCTCTCCCGGCCACCTGCTGCTCCGCGACTTGCTGGGTATAAGAGGTGCAGGATAGTGACGTCACTATCCTGCGCCTCTACACCAAGCTACCGAAGACCGGGGACAGGAAGAAACCTCCTCTGAAGAACAAGAGGTGAGCATTATGATTTTTTTTTAAATTATAGACTGGAGTTATTCATTGTATAAATGGTGAAGTGATTATATAAACAAGACAGGCTGGGGACATTATTTCTATATCTGGGGCAGGCTTGGGGCATACACTTTATGGCTGTGGGCATTCATTTTATTGTTAGGGCGCGCTGGGGCTATTAATTGTATGTCTGGGGCAGGCTGGGGCTATTATTTGTATGTCCGGGCGGGCTGGGGCTATTAATTGCATGTCCGGGGTGGCCTGGGGCTATTAATTGCACGTCCGGGGTGGGCTGGGGCTATTAATTGCATGTTCGGGGCGGGCTGGGGCTATTAATTGTATGTCTGGGGCGAGCTGGGGCTATTAATTGTATATCCGGGGCAGGCTGGGGCTATTAATTGTATATCCGGGGCAGGCTGGGGCTATTAATTGTATATCCGGGTCAAGCTGGGGCTATTAAATGATTTTTTTCATGTTCGCTTCTGTGTATATATGTAGTATTACAGTAGTAATACTACATATTCCTGTACATAGGGGGCAGGATTATAGTAGTTATATTCCTGTACATAGGGGGCAGGATTATAGTAGTTATATTCCTGTACATAGGGGGCAGTATTATAGTAGCTATACTCTTGTACATAGGGGCAGTATTATAGTAGTTATACTCTTGTACATAGGGGGCAGTATTATAGTACTTATATTCTTGGACATAGGAGGCAGTATTATAGTAGTTATATTCCTGTACATAGGGGGCAGTATTATAGTAGTTATATTCTTGTACATAGGAGGAATATAGTATATATATTTCTGTAGGGGGCAGGATTATAGAAGTTAGCTTGTATATGGGAGAAAGTATTTTAGTAGTTGTATTTTGTATATAGAAGGCAGGATTAAATTAGTTATTCCTTATGTACCAACAATTTGTAGGTTATAACTCCACCCACATTGTCCGACCACACCCACTTGTCTTGACTCAGCCCATAAAATAGGGCCGCTTTTACAGTTTTTTTCCAGGGCCATTTTAAAGTCCCAGTCCGCCCCTGGCAGTGGCCCACACCCTTGCAGTAAAGCTACAAGCTACAGAAAGATGAGGTCTTTATCCAGGAGAGGGAAAAGGAATGCATATAGCGGAGCTATGTGTATGTTCTGGCAGGGCTGAGAATGTCATGTGTAACATGGATCTCGTCTGTTTCTGTCTCATCTTTCTATGTGTCAGATACTAGTAGAATGTTTAGAGGCTAAATGAAAGTGTGTATATATACCTGTACCCTGATACTCTAACACCACGTCAGGACACAGCATCTCAATGCACTAGAGCAGTGAAGGCAAACCTTTTAGACACAGAGTGCCCAAAGTACAACCAAAACTCGCATATTTTTAGCAAGGTGCCGATGCGACAACTTAAGCAGTAACTTATGACTCCCTGCTGTGTCACAGGTTTAAATTGTATAGGCACCTGAGGACACCAATACAGTAGAAAGAAGTTTGGATTATCATTATACCTGCCTTCTAGGGTCCTGGGCTGTCTGGGACTACAAGAGGCCTTGAGTCCGGTCTGGCGAACTCTGTGCTGGGGTGATGTCGAGGGTGCCCATAGAGAGGGCTCTGAGTGCCACCTCTGGCACTAGTGCCATAGGTTCGCCATCACTGCACTAGAGGGATCATAATGTGTGATAATGTGCTCTGGAATTTTACACTGACCATCACCGAGTGATAGAAGCTAGAACATCAAAACTGAGTAAAATTGTAAAGTCCACATTAGTGGATTGAAATTTGAGAATTTTCTTTCATTAGCAAACCCCTTTAACCCCTTATTTTACAATTTTACTCACTCGTATATGGTCAGTTCAAGAATCCACTGAAGTGTCTAAGCAGACACTTCATGATTCATCTATGTTATGAGATGCTGTGTGCTGACATTGTTCATGGTTTAGGGTTATCTACACTTTTATTTAGCTTCTGAGCATTCTAGCATGTGACACAGAAAAAGAGATATGTGAGATGATGAGATCCATGAGATGGGTGAAAAACACAATGACTCTCTCGGCCCTGCTAACTCACCTATTACACACACAGTCAGCTCTGCTATATGCCTCCCTCCCAGATAGACATATTTTGTCTGTAGCTTGTCTCTGCATGCTACTTCTTGCTGACAGGAAGTGCCCATGTCTGAGCTAGTCTTGTAATGCTGGGTGGAGGAGGCAGAGCGCACTGCAGGGTGCGGACAGGATAAACTAATCATGAGAAGAATCTGCCATGCCTGACCATACTCAGAAGATTTATGGTTATATCCAGGGGCAACCAAAACTGTGTACACCAGGACTGATAGAGGCAGGTTGTAATTATATCCATTAAAATCCTGTATTTTTGTTAATAACAATGAATTCGAGAATGTGTGTGATGTTTTGTTATCCTGAGTATATTTAAGAATCTTGTCTTGTGGGTCTTTAACCCCTTAACGACATGTGACGTAATACTACGTCACATGCCGGGTGCGGGTGCATGGAGAAGGCTCACGGGCTGAGCCCTCTCCATAGCCGGTAAGTCTTTGCTGCATATTGCAGCAAAGGCTAACCGGTAACACCTGCGATCAGTGCCAGCGCCGCCGTCAT
This sequence comes from Engystomops pustulosus, assembly GCF_040894005.1. Lineage (NCBI taxonomy): Eukaryota > Metazoa > Chordata > Amphibia > Anura > Leptodactylidae > Engystomops > Engystomops pustulosus. Next base: position 132,227,900 of record NC_092413.1, on the reverse strand, counting down.
ATTTCGGAGGATCGTCGCTCCCCGTGACGTCATTGTACAGATAACCTAGGGTTAAAGTACCCTAGGGAGGCTGCAAAATAGTAAAAATAAAAAGTTAAAAAACCCTAAAAACTCAAATTGCCCCCCTTTCCCTAGAACTGATATAAATATATAAATAAACCGTAAAAATCATAAGCACATTAGGCATCGCTGCGTCTAAAAATGCCTGATCTATCAAAATATAATAACGTTTTTTCACTGCGTTTAACCCAGGAAAATCTGGCCCAAAGTTGAAAATGGCACTCAAAAGGTCGCACAGTCCTAAAAATTTTTTGTATAGGAGGTTTAATTTTTATAAATGTATGAAAACATTATAAAACCTATAGAAATTTGGTTTCCCCGTAATCTTACCGACCAAAAGTATAAAATATAAATCCAAGCCCACAAGAATACGTCACAAATGTTTGTTTTTTTTTAACCAATTTCACTGCATTTGGATTATTTTCTCCGCTTTCTAGTACACGGCATGGAATATTAAATACCACCATTTTGAAGTGTAATTTGTTACGCAGAGAATAAGCCATAACACAGCTCTACATGGAAAAATAAAAAAAAGGTATAGATTTTTGAAGGTGGGGAGTGAAAAATGAAAACGCAAAAACGATGAAGGGCTGCGACGAAGGGGTTAAGACTTACTCTGGGTGGGTAGGGATAATCATAGACTATGGAATAAAAAGTAGTTGAAATTCCCATAGCAGCCAAATTACTACTATTCTGAATAAAGGCTGTAATTTTATTGATGTTTGTATTGAAATGTTTCCAGTCTGTAAGCACGTTCATGTTTTATTATGTAAAGAATAGAAAATAGATGGAAAGCTCTCAATATGATACTGATAATGTAATAAAGACCTCCTCGGTCCGGAAGCAGCCCTGTGTTAACAATAAAATGGATAAGGAGCCATCAATACCCACAGTGGCTCAACTGGGGACTACCTATTTTACTCAGTTGTAAGAAAAACTGTTGTGAAAAAATCTAAAAATCTGCCTTGAATGGTAGACACTGTGAGCCAATATGGATTTTTTTCCAAATATATCATGTGTCAACCATACAGGCCCTGGAGGCCAGATCAAACAGATGGTATTGCTTTCATGCTTGGTATATCGTGTTGTGTTGGGAATGATACAACTATTGGAAGCAGTTTTAATGGAATAGACATACTCTTTGATCACATTTGAAACACACAGATTATTCACAATGTATAAAACTGTAACATTTGCATGTTGTATACAGAGTTGTATCATATATACATATATGTACAACACATTTTTTTTTTTTTTTTACAAGAAGCATTTATTTTTTTTAACCCCTTAAGGACGCAGCTATTATGTAGTTTTATTGTATCTGACATGCAATGTTTTATGTTATAACTTTTCAACACTTTAATTTACCAAAGTGATTTGTTTTTATGTATGGTGATGTATGGTTATTAGAGATGAGCGAGCACTAAAATGCTCGGGTACTCGTTATTCGAGACGAACTTTTCCCGATGCTCGAGTGCTCGTTTCGAGTAACGAGCCCCATTGAAGTCAATGGGAGACTCGAGCATTTTTCAAGGGGACCAAGGCTCTGCACAGGGAAGCTTGGCCAAACACCTGGGAACCTCAGAAAAGGATGGAAACACCACGGAAATGGACAGGAAACAGCAGGGGCAGCATGCATGGATGCCTCTGAGGCTGCTTAATCGCACCATTATGCCAAAATTATGGGCAACAGCATGGCCATGACAGAGTGACAGAATGAAGCTAGATAGCATCTAAAACATCCAATAATTGACCCTGACACTATAGGGGACGGCATGCAGAGGCAGTGGCAGCAGCGGAAGGCTAGAGAGTGGCATGGCGACATACCCTAAATGGACTCAGGCTTCAAACCAATGGGTAGCAGAGAGGAACCAAAGAAGGTGAGCAAGAAGCGCTCAAATAATATTGGTACATGTTAAAAGTTTGCCAGTATATTTTGTGGATTACACAGCAGGGTGGCGACAAAGTTAACATGGAAGCCATGAAAACAATCCAAAATTCTGCCTGACACAGCTCGTTTGATAAGGGGACGATGTATGGAGGCAGTGAACTAGTAGTAGATTAAAGGTACTGCAGTTAAAACTATGTTAGTTGGTTCTTGGCATGGAGCTGGCGCTCCGCTGCCAGGCGAGCTTTCGCCAATCCAAGCCCCTGTCTCTAGGCTACTCCCCAAACAGCACTTCTAAGAACCTTTCGGATAAGATCAAGTGTAGTAGCGTTCTTATAAGTTTGGGATATGGCGGGTGAGGGGAATGTAAACATCTGCGCAAGAAGCGCTGAAATAATATCCGTAAATGAAAAAAGTTTTCCAGTATATTTTGTGGCTTACACAGCAGGGTGGCGACAAAGTTAACAAGTTTGATGTGGAATGCCCTGCAATAGCTCTTGGGCGGTGTGCCTTTTATCACCTAGGCTCAGCAGTTTGAGCACCGCCTGCTGTCGCTTAGCAACGGCACTGCTGCTGTGCCTAGAGCTACCGACTGATGGCGCCATGCCCACGGATGGTAATTCGGAGGAGGAGGAGGTGGAGGAGGGGTGGGAGGATTTGGAGGTATAGTAGGCCTTTGAGACCTGGACCGAGGTAGGCCCCGCAATCCTCTGCGTCGGCAGTATATGACCAGCCCCAGGGTCAGACTCGGTCCCAGCCTGCACCAAGTTAAGTGTAGTAGCGTTCTTATAAGTTTGGGATATGGCGGGTGAGGGGAATGTAAACAGATGCGCAAGAAGCGCATGATGCGCATGGAGCTGGCGCTCCGCTGCTAGGCGAGCTTTCGCCAATCCAAGCCCCTGTCTCTAGGCTACTCCCCAAACAGCACTTCTAAGAACCTTTTGTATAAGATCAAGTGTAGTAGCGTTCTTATAAGTTTAGGATATGGCGGGTGAGGGGAATGTAAACAGATGCGCAAGAAGCGCTGAAATAATATCCGTAAATGGTAAAAGTTTGCCAGTGTATTTTGTGGATAACACAGCAGGGTGGCGACAAAGTTAACAACTTTGATGTGGAATCCATGAAAACAACCCAAATTTCGGCCTGACAAACCTCGTTTGATAAAGGGACGATGTATGGAGGCAGCTATATGGACGACTTTTGGAGGTAGCAATGGAGACAGCGTGTGGAGGCTGCTATGGAGACAATTCAATTTGGATAGTGCCTGTATGTGGCAGTCCAAAAAAGTTTTCAAACCAGAGGAGCAGGTAGGTGGCCCTCCAGAAAAATGGAATAGATTGAGTGCCTGTATGTGGCAGTCCCAAAAATTGTTTAAAACAGAGGACCGTGTCGGTGGCCCTCCAGAAAAATTAAATGCATAAAGTACTATACCTAGAGCCAGTGGGCCCTGTCAAAAAACAGCCAGTTTCCTCTGCTTTACTGTAGAAAGAGGAGGAGAAGGAGGAAAATGAGGAGGAGGAGGAGTGGATAAATTATTCAGGTTGAGCTTCCTTCACCTGCTGGAGATTTGAAATTAGGAGAAATCCATGCTTTATTCATCTTGATAAGCGTCAGCCTGTCAGCGCTGTCAGTCGACAGGCGTGTACGCTTATCGGTGATGATGCCACCAGCTGCACTGAAAACCCGCTCTGACAAGACGCTAGCGGCAGGGCAGGCAAGAACCTCCAAGGCGTAGAGCGCCAGTTCGTGCCACATGTCCAGCTTTGAAACCCAGTAGTTGTAGGGAGCTGTGTGATCATTTAGGACGATGGTATGGTCAGCTACGTACTCCCTCACCATCTTTCTGTAAAGATCAGCCCTACTCTGCCGAGACTGGGGACAGGTGACAGTGTCTTGCTGGGGTGACATAAAGCTGGCAAAAGCCTTGTAAAGCGTACCCTTGCCAGTGCTGGACAAGCTGCCTGCTCGCCTACTCTCCCTCGCTACTTGTCCCGCAGAACTACGCACTCTGCCGCTAGCGCTGTCAGAAGGGAAATACTGTTTCAGCTTGTGCACCAGGGCCTGCTGGTATTCATGCATTCTCACACTCCTTTCCTCTCCAGGGATGAGAGTGGAAAGATTTTGCTTGTACCGTGGGTCCAGGAGAGTGAACACCCAGTAATCGGTGCTGGAATAAATTCTTTGAACGCGAGGGTCACGGGATAGGCAGCCTAGCATGAAATCTGCCATATGCGCCAGAGTACCAACGCGTAAGAATTCACTCCCCTCACTGGCCTGACTGTCCATTTCCTCCTCCTCCAACTCCTCCAACTCCTCTTCTTCTGCCCATACACGCTCAACAGTGTAGGACTCAACAATGGTCCCCTCTTGTGTCTCGCCAACATTCTCCTCCTCTTCCTCCTCATCCTCCTCCACCTCCACCTCCTCCGATATGCGCTGAGAAACAGACCTAAGGGTGCTTTGGCTATCAACAAGGGAATCTTCTTCCCCCGTCTCTTGTGAGGAGCGCAAAGCTTCCGACTTCATGCTGACCAGAGAGTTTTTCAACAGGCCAAGCAGCGGGATGGTGAGGCTGATGATGGCGGCATCGCCACTGACCATCTGTGTTGACTCCTCAAAGTTACTCAGCACCTGACAGATATCAGACATCCACGTCCACTCCTCATTGTAGACTTGAGGAAGCTGACTGACCTGACTACCAGTTCTGGTGGAAGTTGATATCTGGCAGTCTACAATCGCTCGGCGCTGCTGGTAAACTCTGGATAACATGGTCAGTGTTGAATTCCACCTCGTGGGCACGTCGCACAACAGTCGGTGAGCGGGCAGTTGGAGGCGGCGCTGCGCTGCCCTGAGAGTGGAAGCATCTGTGCTGGACTTCCTGAAATGCGCACAGATGCGGCGCACCTTCGTGAGCAAATCAGACAGATTGGGGTATGTCTTGAGGAAACGCTGAACTATCAGATTTAACACATGGGCCAGGCATGGCACATGTGTCAGTCTGCCGAGTTGCAGAGCCGCCACCAGGTTACGGCCGTTGTCACACACAACCATGCCTGGCTTCAGGTTCAGCGGTGCCAGCCACAGATCAGTCTGCGCCGTGATGCCCTGTAATAGTTCTTGGGCGGTGTGCCTTTTATCGCCTAGGCTCAGCAGTTTGAGCACCGCCTGCTGTCGCTTAGCGACAGCACTGCTGCTGTGCCTAGAGCTACCGACTGATGGCGCCATGCCCACGGATGGTCGTTCGGAGGAGGGGTGGGAGGAGGAGGAGGCATAGAAGGCCTCAAACACCTGGACCGAGGTAGGCCCCGCAATCCTCGGCGTCGGCAGTATATGACCAGCCGCAGGGTCACACTCGGTCCCAGCCTCCACCAAGTTAACCCAATGTGCCGTCAGAGATATATAGTGGCCCTGCCCGGCAGCACTCGTCCACGTGTCCGTGGTCAGGTGGACCTTGTCAGAAACGGCGTTGGTCAGGGCACGGATTATGTTGTCTGACACGTGCTGGTGCAGGGCTGGGACGGCACATCGGGAAAAGTAGTGGCGGCTGGGGACCGAATACCGAGGGGCGGCCGCCGCCATGAGGCTGCGAAAGGCCTCAGTCTCTACTAGCCTATAGGGCAGCATCTCCAGGCTTAGCAATCTGGAGATGTGCACATTAAGGGCTTGGGCGTGCGGGTGGGTTGCACTATATTTCCGTTTCCGCTCCAGCGTCTGGGGTATGGAGAGCTGAACGCTGGTGGATGCTGTGGAGGATCGTGGAGGTGACGATGGGGTTTTTGTGGCAGGGTCCTGGGCAGGGGGCTGACTATCAGCTGACACAGGGGAAGGAGCAGTGGTGTGCACGGCCGGAGGTGAACGCGCTTGTTGCCACTGACTGGGGTGTTTAGCATTCATATGCCTGCGCATACTGGTGGTAGTTAAGCTAGTAGTGGTGGAACCCCTGCTGATCCTGCTTTGGCAAATGTGGCACACCACAGTCCGTCGGTCATCCAGTGTTTCCTTAAAGAACCTCCAGACTTCTGAAAATCTAGCCCTCGCCGCAGGAGCCCTCGCCACGGGAGCTTCACTAGTTGACACATTTGGCGCTGATGCACCAGCTCTGGCCCTGCCTCTCCGTCTGGCCCCACCACTGCCTCTTCCAACCTGTTCTGGTCGAGGACTCTCCTCCGTCTCAGAAGCACTGTGTTCACCCGGCCTCTCAACCCAGCTTGGGTCTGTCACCTCATCATCCTCCGATCCCTCAGTCTGCTCCCCCCTCGGACTTCCTGCCCTGACAACAACTTCCCCACTGTCTGACAACCGTGTCTCCTCATCGTCGGACACCTCTTTACACACTTCTTCCACTACGTCAACAAGGTCATCATCACCCACAGACTGCGACTGGTGGAAAACCTGGGCATCGGAAAATTGCTCAGCAGCAACCGGACAAGTGGTTTGTGACTGTGGGAAGGGTCCAGAAAACAGTTCCTCAGAGTATGCCGGTTCAAATGGCAAATTTTGCTGGGAGGGGGCAGACTGGGGGGGAGGAGGCTGAGGTGCAGGAGCTGGAGGAGTGCCGATTTCGGTGACATGGGTGGACTGCGTGGAAGACTGACTGGTGGACAAATTGCTCGAAGCATTGTCGGCAATCCACGACATCACCTGTTCGCACTGTTCTGGCCTCAACAGTGCTCTACCACGATTCCCAGTAACTTCAGACATGAACCTAGGGAGTGTAGCTCTGCGGCGTTCCCCTGCTCCCTCATAAGCAGGTGGTGTCTCACCCCGCCCAGGACCACGGCCTCTGACCCCTGCAGTAGTTGGACGCCCACGTCCCCGCCCTCGTCCTCTACCCCTAGCCCTCGGGTTAAACATTTTGAAAATGAGAGTTATAACTTGTATTTTTTTTTTAACTTTTTTTTTTTTTTTTTTTTTTTTTGTGTTTTTTAGTTTTTAAAACCAAACGATGCTATCCTATTGCTATGGCTATTTTCTAGCCAAGTATTACAGCACACTACTATGCCAGATGAGATGACGCTGAGTTATGAAAAAAATAAACGTAAAATAAAAAAGGAAATGGCAGACTGTGCCTAATTGAAATACAACCCCGGGCCCTAATAAATTTTCCCACTTCGGTCTTTGCGATGGATATGTGCGTCACTAAAACACAGTGGTCGCAAGTCTGACTCCAAATTGCTCCCAATTTGATAGTAGATGCACTGCAGCAAGTACAGCCACCAGCAGATCAACCAGAAATCAAATATATATAACGCTACTGTAGGCGTAATTAAGACGTTTGTATTCTCCTATGGCTATTTTCTAGCCAAGTATTACAGCACACTACTATGCCAGATGAGATGACGCTGAGTTATGAAAAAAATAAACGTAAAATAAAAAGAAACTGGCAGACTGTGCCTAATTGAAATACAACCCCGGGCCCTAATAAATTTTCCCACTTCGGTCTTTGCGATGGATATGTGCGTCACTAAAGCACAGTGGTCGCAAGTCTGACTCCAAATTGCTCCCAATTTGATAGTAGATACACTGCAGCAAGTACAGCCACCAGCAGATCAACCAGAAATCAAATATATATAACGCTACTGTAGGCGTAATTAAGACGTTTGTATTCTCCTATGGCTATTTTCTAGCCAAGTATTACAGCACACTACTATGCCAGATGAGATGACGCTGAGTTATGAAAAAAATAAACGTAAAATAAAAAGAAACTGGCAGACTGTGCCTAATTCTACTCAAACCCCTAATAAATTTTCCCACTTTGGTGTTTGAGGTGGATATGTGTGTCACTAAGAGCTAAACACAACGGTAGCAAGTCCCCCTGCTAATTCCTCACAATATGGTACTAGCTGCAAATAAAAAAAAAAAATATATATAACGTTATTGTAGCCCTAAGAAGGGCTGTTGGGTTCTTTTAGAATCACTCCTGCCTAACAGTAAGCTAATAGAACACCCTAACGCTTTCCCTGAGCAGCAGCAGCTCTCTCCCTAGCGGCATCCAGACAGAGAATGATCCGAGCAGCGCGGGCAGCGGCTAGTCTATCCCAGGGTCACCTGATCTGGCCAGCCAACCACTGCTATCGACGTGTAAGGGTACCACGTCATGCTGGGTGGAGTGCAGAGTCTCCTGGCTTGTGATTGGCTCTGTTTCTGGCTGCCAAAAAGCAAAACGGCGGGAGCTGCCATTTTCTCGAGCGGGCGAAATACTCGTCCGAGCAACGAGCAGTTACGAGTACGCTAATGCTCGATCGAGCATCAAGCTCGGACGAGTATGTTCGCTCATCTCTAATGGTTATGTATATTCACACGGTTTACAAATCAAACCTTGGTTTTCTTCCAAATACTTATACTCCCAACATGTGGACGTTACTTGTTGTATGGGGGTGCAGCCGGGTAGGAGGGTCACACAGCAGACAGTTTCTGTAATAATAGATTTTTTTTTTTTTTTTGCGGGTTAACGTATATCCTAAGGTATATGTTTTTATTTTGAGTCATAGAACTTTGGCATCACCATAATTGTACTATTTTTTTTCTTATGTTTCACTAGTTTTGTAGAATACAACCTAATGTGGGGTGAAATCCTTTTTTCATCACCATATTCCAAGGGGCATAACACTTTTTTAAAAAATTTTTTTGGTCTATAGAGATAGTTTTTTGAGGATGCTTTTTGCTGGATGTTTTTGTACTATACAACAGTACCAGTTTGGAACAGCTACTTTTTTGATAATTTTTATTCTATTATGTAGTAAAAGATAGGTTAAAAAAAAAAATAATAATTTTTGTTTTTTTTTTAAATTGTTACACCATTCATTGTGCAGGTTCAATAATGATTTTGTTTTATTGTACAGGTCATAATGGATACAGCGATACCATATACTTTATGTGGTGGTTTATATGGCAATCTTCGTTTTTTTTTCTTTTTTTTTTAAATCTTACTTGTCACTATGTTTAGGGGCTTCCGGTTGGAAAGTAAGCCTCGCACTCAGCCAACCCAGTTCCCTCTACTGCATTGCTGAGATGCAACCACATCAACACTGTCTACAGTTGGAAATCTATTCCTTTTCAGATAAAATGTATATATGTACCGTATATAATTGTGTATGAGCCAAGTTATACGTGAGTAAAAAAAATAAACTTACATACGGCTCCCCGATGCTCCCGTCCCTGCGGCTCTTCTTCTGTCTTCTCTCTGCTGTATTAGCCGGCAGAGGCAAGGCCAATGCGTTCTGCAGGTCGGCACACACTATGATGCAGCGGTGTTGCCGCTGATTACTGGCAGAATGCATGGTCGGTCGCACCTCATCGGTTTATACAGCAGAGAGAAGAGGAGCTGCGACGATTATTGGGGACTGCCAAAAGGGGTCTGGTTGGCTATATACTACTGGGGGTTGGCTATATAATGGGTGTAGGCTGTGACCAATGCATTTCCAACCCTCCAGCTTGTACTCTAATCAATAGATTTTCCCAGTTTTTGGTGGTAAAATTTGGGTTAAACTCAAGTATATACGGTACATATATACTGGTTTGGTTTTAATCCCGAATCATAGCATTAGGCTTCCTGAAGGTCATGCTTGATACTCAGGTGGCTAAAAGGGGTGTGGTTTTACTTCATTGCTTATTTTTCTATTTCCTATTTTTTTTGTACTTTTTTTATTTGTCCCAATGTAGTACACGAACAAATAAATATTTAATTGCTTGTTTATTATAATACACTACTGATAATACTGATGTACTCCCTGCTCTCAGGTCGCTGCAGGATATGTGATATTTTCAAAACAATTTTATTACCTTCAGGGTTTTTTTTTTTTTTTTTTGCGGACACGGGGACAAAAATCAAAAGATGCACAGCGGAGTCTGAGCAACAATGCCAATGTGAAAGAGACCTAAAGCTTCTCAATCTCTTGTGGATGCAGCTCGATTGTTTGCCCATGTAATAACCAAAAGCTACCCATATGATAAACATATTGCAGGACTAAGGCCCGTTTCACACGTGCATTTTCATGTGCAGAACTTGCATTGCACTCTGACCCATTGTAATCAATGGTTTTTTTCAGACTTGCATTCTTTTTCACGCACACATGCACGTTTTTTTAAACATGCGTTTAAATCTCGGCATGCTCTACTTTTGCAAGTCACGCGCGTGAAAAACGCACCAACAAGTCTAATGGAGATGCATCAAAAACGCATTGCACTCTGAGACGCATGCAAGAGCAATGCATTTTTCATGCATCAATTGCCATAGAAAAGATGGCACTCAGTCCTGAGTCCTTTTCACGCTTGTTATCTGTGCATGAAAAACGCATTAAAATTGCATAGAAAATGCATTGGAAACGTGTGCAAAACCGAGACACTGAACAAACTGCCTGAAAACTGATTGAACGCAAGTGTGAAAGAAGCCTTGCTGAATATTATCAGTCACTGATGAATAAAATTCCAGGACAGAAAATGGCATTCAAACAATTGCCCTAGCTATTCACTGACAGGAGCACTTTATGATCATGGTATTACTGAATGCCATTCACTGGTGTTTGTGTGCGATATTCTATGACAGCACTGGATGGTGCATTTAATGCTAATAATCCTGTCTGGTCTTTGCAAGTATTGCTGTATACTCCTCTATAATCAGTAAGAATATTCAGAATTATTCCAGATTTCCATCTGTCCCTAATAAAAGGAGCCTCTTCTATATACCTCAATGCCCTGGACAAGGCAATTGCTGCTGTTTCACAGGTCCCTACCTAGCTGTTTTTATACTGCAGAATCACATGACCAGCCTGGCCACTCACAGCCATGCCTACAGAAGACATACCTGTGTATGCTAACGGATTCCAATCTGCTTGATTGACTTTTAATCTATATATGCGGAGTAAAAAAAAATAGAAGGAAACCTAAAGAACACATGGAAAATGTACATATCCATACAGACCCTGATGTGCTGATGAAGTCCAGTGTATTACACACATTTACCAGTATCTTATGTTCAATTATATAATATGCATATAAACAAACATACATAGTGTATAAATAAACATATAACTGGTGTATTACTAGTAGCTTCTGCTTATAACTTGTTATTATAGGTATTTTCTATTGATCTATATTACGAACTCATGTCTACTACATAAACAAAACATAGGGTACAGGAAATCAAACTGGTCTAGGCTGGGAACGTGTCCTCCTTGCCCAGTTTTCTTTACTCGGGTTTTCCATGACTTTCCAACTGAAGCTAAATCAATAATGGACTAATAAACATTCACACTGATGGAAAGCAAAGACAAATTCCATTATCAGAGATGGTGCAGACCTGGACTGATAAAACCCAAAGCACAAGAGACATAAAGAAAAGATTACCCACTACAAAGTACACCACTAAATCACGTTAGACTGGTGCAGGCACAGAGTGATGTTACAATGTATCAGATGACTGCTTCCCATTGATTTTTCTTATGGATTTACAGGGACAATTGCTTTTCTTTTCTTTCTCTCAAACTTTGTTTGACAAGTAGCATGTGATGGATTGTAGAGCATTGCCATTGGCTTAGTAATCAAAAATAAGATCCTGTTCAAACTCTTTGTAAGTGTATAACTACAGAGTATGATGTTCTGGAATTGATTCATGAATAAATATGAGTGACAGCAGCCAACGTTTTTAGGTTTAATTGAATATTTAGACAACAGTTATGGTACAAAAAGTAAAGACCAAAATATGTCTACAGCTATCTACAAAAATGTCATGTTATTGGAGGTAACTTGCTTTATGGCAGCAGGCAACATTAAAAATTAACTTGTGCAACATTTTAATTACACAGTACAAATAAATTGGAATATATATAATGTTACATGGTGTTTTTTCTTTTTTTTTTTTTTTTTTTTTTTACTCCCCTGATACCTCTGGTAGTGATCAGATCTTCATGTGAACAAAATGATAACTAAGGTAATCTGTGCTCTTTTCTTTCCCAGAAAGTTGTACGGCCCCATACACATAAGGTAGACAGCCAAACCTACTGATATTGGTGAGTTGGTGTCTCGCGTACATCTAATGTATATGGAATCCATTGTTGATGACAACCATGTCAGATTTATTAAGCAGAACAAAAGCTTAAGGCCCTGTTTGCATAGCAGATTTTGAAAGGGTTTTTATCTACAAGCATATTTCTCAGATCATGTTAGGAAGACGCTTCCCATGCTAGACCTTCTATTTCATCTGGAATATTCCATCAGGAATCTCTTGGACCAACTGAATAGGATGCTTTATATGAAGGAGAAGTTGAAGATGAGGATGATGTGTTAAGAGCTGTAAGAACTACCATGAAGCTAGAAGATGCTGTGGAATTTATGTCTATATAAGATAAGTTGTTTGGTGGCCTCAAATAAACAAAGCGTAGAGTATTCGCATTTCATCAGTTTGATCACAAGGGATGTAAGGATTCAGAGAAGAGATCCTTAATTTTAAAAGGAACAAAATTTTGGGGAACACAATTCTGAAAGTAGATATTCAGATTGCGTGAATTTTAAAGAAAGCATAACTTCCCATTGAGGATGTAGGGTTATTAAAGAAATCTATGGAAAAACATCAGAATCCCTGTTAAGATCCTGGGAAATGACTGGGGATATATTTAGACCTTGTATTGTTGCAACATGTACAGCTAGATGTTTGAGAATGTGGCTTGACCAGCTGGAAGAGTCTTGTTTCAGGAAAGCATAGGGAAGAATTGTTGTCTTCCCTTCCAGTATTGAAGTATCCTTCAATCTATTTGGCAAATTTTTCAGCGTACAATGTAAAATTGTTTGCCAGGGCCGCAAACTTGTCTAACACCTGCCGGAAGATGCCCATGGGTGCCTACTTGGACATGTGATACTGGGTCAAAAAATAAATTGATCTTGTGAAGGAAGAAAGATTGTTTGGAACGGAGTTCCCAGTCTGCAAAGCAATCCACCTAATGATGCTAGCCTGCAGTATTTTAGTCAGGTTGGGGAGATCACTGTCAATCTTCCTTTGCTCTGGGTGCCTGGGCTCCATCCATGAATAGGGCTTCTTCCAATCTACAAAACCTAACAGCAGTCTGGGAAGTCTTAAAGAAAAATATTCACTGTCATGTTTTCATCCAGTAGAGCAAGGTATTGTGGCAGAGAAATCGAGAAGTACTTGCAGATATGAGACTGTACCTCTGGATGTGATTGGCATCAGATGATTTAATGGCAGATTGATACTTGAGTCACATCCAGAGCTGCAGTCATCTGAGATGATATAACGATGGATAGATGATTGCAGCTCTAGATGTGACTGGATTATGAGAAATAGTCTGATGGAAGATAAAAGTGGCTGCTCTGGGTGTGACTGGAGTATCAGAGACAATAGAATGCCAAGGATAATACTGCAGGTCTGGATGTGACTGGAGTATCAGTAAAGATATTTTTAAGACTTTATTTTCATTTTTTAAGAATACAACAGTGTACAAAGGAAAATTGGAAATCCGCCTCAGGGAAGTATGAGGTACAATCTTTGAAATTAGACTATCAGCGTGAAAATATCAACATAACGTAATTGCATCAGCCAAAGAAGAAACAGCAGAGAGATAGTTACCTCATACAGGGAGACCTAGCATATGATGGTGCAGGTCGACCTGAATATACCAGCTCCCCCTACTGACCAAAACCCCTCATGACAATATATTTACAAAATAATGGTATACATCTAGAGTCCAGAGCGGAAAGATCTAAGAATAAGGACAGATAAGTGTAATGATAAATAAAAAGAAAGGTGTACCAAGACCCACCCTGAACCCAACATTCAATAGGTATCTACCTGTAAAGGCATGAGTCATAAGAGGGGAGATGGAGGGAGAGCTGGGGAAGGACCCCACGCTTATCACCACTCAAACTGGCTTCCTCTGGACCCAGTCTGTATGTTTACATTTTTGTCATTTGTTTACATTTTTAGATGTTTTTATTCCTTTTTGCTGTTGTGTTGTATATTGATATTTGAATTAAATTATGAGTCTTGGTCTTATAGCAGATGTCTGAATTTCTTCATATTTAGCTTATTTCATGAGCTTTGACTTAAAATATACTTACCTTGGTTGAGCTAGTCCTAATTTTCTAGTTCTATAATTTACTTAATTGGTTAACGTGGGTTTCCTGTCTTTTTTAATTTAACACATTAAATAGTACTAAAAGATAATACTGGAAAGAAGTATAAAACTTACCTTCTACCTTATTCCATAAAATCTTATTAAAATCAATAATGATCCCCAAAAAAGTCAATTCTGAAATCTCCTTAAAAATATGGAAAGCTGATGTTCGATTTGTATGTTGCCTGACATCTAAATATACAGACATTTTAAAAATGATGAAAACATAAAGGAGACATGTAAAATGTTTTTTAGTAACTAATTTGGGTGGTAAAACTGTCAGAAAACAAGATAATGTTGAATTTTGGAAATGGCCAATTTTTAAAAAAATGCACAATTTTTTAATGTTTCAATACATCAAAACAAATTTGTCACTAAAATTAAGTACAGCATGTGATGAAACAAACAATCTTACATCCGCTTTGATAAGTTAGTGTTCAAAAGTTATAACCGTAAATTTCTGTATTTTTAAGGAAATTTCAGTTTACAAAAAATGGGTCTGAGCCTTAAGCTATAAACTGGTTTAGTCCTAAAGGGGTTAATTCATGATTGCATAGGGACCTACCAGCACCTGTCCAGCAACTGCGCAACCACAACCAGGCTTGGCACTAGCTGTCAGACTAGGTAAGTGGTGGCGAACTCACCCTGCGAGGTCCCCTGCCGGCTAAGGCCCTGCCTAAAGCAGATAAACCGCCCTGATAAGGGCGAACCCACTATCAGGAACCTAACTGATGGTCCCTGAGCGACCCTACAACATGACAGGGGACACTTACTTCGTCTGGCAGCTGCTGAATGGTGGAGCGGACAGGTAACCGGAATACAGATATAGGTCAGTGTTCACACTGGTACACAGAAACCGACAAAGGACTGAGACAGGGACAAACAACAGATACAGACAGACAAGCAGAGTCAAACAAACTGGGTCAAAACCAAGATGGCGGCAAATGTACAGAATCATATAGCAAGTAGAATGGTCAGTAGGCAAAGCAGAAGTCAATACACCGAATAGCAAGAAACGCAATGGATAACGCACTAGATAACTAGATACACAGATTAGACTGCAATAACCAGAAATGAATGAAGGACTGGGCAGAATATAAGGAAGTAATGGACACTACCTCCAGCACTGACTGGCTCAGCTGTCCATCACTCAAACCGCAGCTGCAGGCAAAACGAGTACAAAGACACACCCAGCTTTCCCAGGATGAGAAAAGGAGCTGTCAATCACAGGCAGCTCTGAGTGTGGTTTTCCAGCAAGAAGCCTGAAACCAGATCCCATTAGAATAATTTGCGAGTTCTGACAGTACAGTATACATATATGCATTTGCAGGGCCGGATCATAGGCGGGGCTCCCAGGGCTCGAGCCCCGGGGTCCCCACCATCTTGCCCCCCCTAGGGGCCCCCACCAGATGGCACCCCCCGCACCCCCGGCTGAGATGCACGCTGTCCCCAGACATAGGTGACCGCGTCCTCGCCTATCTGTCGGCATGACAGAGACGCCCCCGTCACAGATGACACCGCCTCCACCTCTCACGCCGCCCCCTCGGCACAGGTGACACTGCCTCTGCCTACCCGCCCACCCCTCCCCGGCACAGGTTACTGCCATCCCGGCCCGCCCATCCCCAGCCATGCATGGCCGAGCAACCAACCCCCGCCGGCCCGCTAGAACAAGAAAACCCGCTCGATCCACCGCCCCCCCGCTCCCGCTGGAACAAGCATCCGCCGCCCCCCCTCCCTGGCCGAACAATCAAGCCAGCCCCCCGGCACATGTGACCGCCTGTTGGCCCGTCCATCCAGCGCCATGCATGGCGGAGACACAAACCCCCCACGCCCGAACAAGCACCCGCCGCTCCACCCTCCCCGGCCAAACAAGCGACACCCCCCCCTCCACCCCCCGCTTGAACAAGCACCGCCGACCCCCTCCCCGGCTGAACAACAACCAAAAGACCCCCCACCGCCCGAACGCCCGAATCGCGATTTCACTACCACCCGTGATGTTTTAAAGAATCTTCAATAAAATTTCAACATTTTAAAAGGATGTGCCGCGTCTTCCCACCTTTTTGAAGTCCAAGAATTTCGTCCGCAGTCCAAGCGGCAGAACGCGATTGCACTCCCACACGTGCCAGCTATACGTGTTTGAATGTAACCTCCCGATGTGAATCGTTCCTAAGAAGCGTGACGAGTGGGTGAGCTGCATACAAACTTTTTTACTATTTACATGTATGTATGTATATATGTATGTATTTATCTGTGTGTATATATGTATATACTGTGTATATACAGGGTCTATGTGTATATATGTATGTAAAGTGTATATATGCATATACTGTGTAATTACTGTTTATTTACTTGTATATACTGTGTATAGGCGTATATATGCATCTACTGTGTATATGTGTATATACTGTGTATATATGCATCTACAGTGTATATGTGTATATACTGTTTATGTGTACATATGCATCTACTGTGTATATGTGTATATACTGTTTATGTGTATATACTGTTTATGTGTACATATGCATCTACTGTGTATATGTGTATATACTGTTTATTTATGTGTATATACTGTGTACATATGCATCTACTGTGTATATGTGTATATACCGTTTATTTATGTGTATATACTGTGTACATGTGCATCTACTGTGTATATGTGTATATACTGTTTATTTATGTGTATATACTGTTTATTTATGTGTATATACTGTGTATATGTGTATATACTGTTTATTTATGTGTATATACTGTGTATATATGCATCTACTGTGTATATACTGTTTATTTATGTGTATATACTGTGTATATATACATCTACTGTGTATATAATGTTTATTTATGTGTATATACTGTGTATATATGCATCTACTGTGTATATACTGTTTACTTATGTGTATATACTGTGTATAGGTGCGTATATGCATCTACTGTGCATATATGTATATACTTTGTATATGTGTGCATCTACTGTGTATAGATGCATAAGATGCATATACTGTATTTATACATGCATATATTTATATAAGCATATGTGTGTACGTTTAAATATATATAATTATATATTATGCTGGGTATATGGTATGTATGTATGTATATGCTCTATATACTGAATGTGTGTGTATTTCCCGTATCTGTGTGTATATGCGTATATACTGAATGTGTGTGTATTTGCTGTATGTGTGTATATACTTTTTGAGTTTGTATATACTCTGTGTATTAGTATATAAATGTATATGAGTGCATAAATGTGTGTGTATAGGTGTATACTTGTGTGTGTATATATGGGTGCAGGTATATGTGTGTAGAACTTTATCTGTGTGTATATAAGTATATAGGCGTGTATGTATCAGTGTATAAATGTGTGTAATTGTATAAACATGTCTATATAAGGGTACATTCACAAGAACGTATGGGGGATGTATATCTGGCCCCAGTATGCAGCTTTGTTACTGGGGGCGAAGCGGCTGTATGTAGCGGTGTTACTGGGGATGAGGCGGCTGTATGTAGCGGTGTTACTGGGGATGAGGTGGCTGTATGTAGATGTGTTACTGGGGGCGAGGCGGCTGTATGTAGCTGTGTTACTGGGGGTGAGGCGGCTTTATGTAGCTGTGTTACTGGGGATGAGGCGACTGTATGCAGCTGTGTTACTGGGGGCGAGGCAGCTGTATGTAGCTGTGTTACTGGGGATGAGGCGGCTGTATGTAGCTGTGTTACTGGGGATGAGGCGGCTGTATGTAGCTGTGTTATTGGGGATGAGGCGGCTGTATGTAGCTGTGTTATTGGGGATGAGGCGGCTGTATGTAGCTGTGTTACTGGGGATGAGGCGGCTGTATGTAGCTGTGTTACTGGGGATGAGGCGGCTGTATGTAGCTGTGTTACTGGGGGTGAGGTGGCTGTATGTAGCTGTGTTACTGGGGATGAGGTGGCTGTATGTAGCTGTGTTACTGGGGATGAGGTGGCTGTATGTAGCTGTGTTACTGGGGGTGAGGTGGCTGTATGTAGCTGTGTTACTGGGGATGAGGCGGCTGTATTTAGCTGTGTTACTGGGGATGAGGTGGCTGTATGTAGCTGTGTTACTCAGGGCTAGGCGGCTGTATGTAGCGGTGTTACTCAGGGCTAGGCGGCTGTATGTAGCGGTGTTACTGGGGGAGAGGCGGCTGTATGTAGCTGTGTTACTGGGGATGAGGCGGCTGTATGTAGCTGTGTTACTGGGGATGAGGCGGCTGTATGTAGCTGTGTTACTGGGGATGAGGCGGCTGTATGTAGCTGTGTTACTGGGGATGAGGCGGCTGTATGTAGCTGTGTTACTGGGGATGAGGCGGCTGTATGTAGCTGTGTTACTGGGGATGAGGCGGCTGTATGTAGCTGTGTTACTGGGGATGAGGCGGCTGTATGTAGCTGTGTTACTGGGAGCGAGGCGGCTGTATGTTGCTGTGTTACTGGGGGCGAGGCGGCTGTATGTAGCTGTGTTACTGGGGGCGAGGTGGCTGAATGTAGCTGTGTTACTAGGGATGAGGCGGCTGTATGTAGCTGTGTTACTGGGGGCGAGGTGGCTGTATGCAGCTGTGTTACTGGGGATGAGGTGGCTGTATGTAGCTGTGTTACTCAGGGCTAGGCGGCTGTATGTAGCGGTGTTACTGGGGGCGAGGCGGCTGTATGTAGCGGTGTTACTGGGGGCGAGGCGGCTGTATGTAGCTGTGTTACTGGGGGCGAGGCGGCTGTATGTAGCTGTGTTACTGGGGGCGAGGCGGCTGTATGTAGCTGTGTTACTGGGGGCGAGGCGGCTGTATGTAGCTGTGTTACTGGGGGCGAGGCGGCTGTATGTAGCTGTGTTACTGGGGATGAGGCGGCTGTATGTAGCTGTGTTACTGGGGATGAGGCGGCTGTATGTAGCTGTGTTACTGGGGATGAGGCGGCTGTGTTACTGGGGTGAGGCGGCTGTATGTAGCTGTGTTACTGGGGATGAGGCGGCTGTATGTAGCTGTGTTACTGGGGATGAGGCGGCTGTATGTAGCTGTGTTACTGGGGATGAGGTGGCTGTATGTGGCTGTGTTATTGGGGATGAGGCGGCTGTATGTAGCTGTGTTACTGGGGATAAGGCGGCTGTATGCAGCTGTGTTACTGGGGATGAGGCGGCTGTATGTAGCTGTGTTACTGGGGATGAGGCGGCTGTATGTAGCTGTGTTACTGGGGGTGAGGTGGCAATATGTAGCTGTGTTACTGGGGATGAGGCGGCTGTATGTAGCTGTGTTACTGGGGATGAGGAGGCTGTATGTAGCTGTGTTACTGGGGATGAGGAGGCTGTATGTAGCTGTGTTACTCAGGGCTAGGCGGCTGTATGTAGTGGTGTTACTGGGGGCGAGGCGGCTGTATTTAGCTGTGTTACTGGGGATGAGGCGGCTGTATGTAGCTGTGTTACTGGGGGTGAGGCGGCTGTATGCAGGTGTGTTACTGGGGGTGAGGCGGCTGTATGTAGCGGTGTTACTGGGGGTGAGGCGGCTGTATGTAGCGGTGTTACTGGGGGCGAGGCGGCTGTATGCAGGTGTGTTACTGGGGGTGAGGCGGCTGTATGCAGGTGTGTTACTGGGGGTGAGGCGGCTGTATGTAGCGGTGTTACAGGGGGTGATGCGGCTGTATGTAGCGGTGTTACTGGGGGTGAGGCGGCTGTATGTAGCTGTGTTACTGGGGATGAGGCGGCTGTATGTAGCTGTGTTACTGGGGATGAGGTGGCTGTATGTAGCTGTGTTACTGGGGATGAGGCGGCTGTGTTACTGGGGATGAGGCGGCTGTGTTACTGGGGATGAGGCGGCTGTATGCAGCTGTGTTACTGGGGATGAGGCGGCTGTATGTAGCTGTGTTACTGGGGATGAGGCGGCTGTATGTAGCTGTGTTACTGGGGATGAGGCGGCTGTATGTAGCTGTGTTACTGGGGATGAGGCGGCTGTATGTAGCTGTGTTACTGGGGATGAGGCGGCTGTATGTAGCTGTGTTACTGGGGGTGAGGCGGCTGTATGTAGCTGTGTTACTGGGGATGAGGCGGCTGTATGTAGCTGTGTTACTGGGGATGAGGCGGCTGTATGTAGCTGTGTTACTGGGGGTGAGGCGGCTGTATGTAGCTGTGTTACTGGGGTGAGGCGGCTGTATGTAGCTGTGTTACTGGGGATGAGGCGGCTGTATGTAGCTGTGTTACTGGGGGTGAGGCGGCTGTATGTAGCTGTGTTACTGGGGATGAGGCGGCTGTGTTACTGGGGTGAGGCGGCTGTATGTAGCTGTGTTACTGGGGATGAGGCGGCTGTATTACTGGGGGTGAGGCGGCTGTATGTAGCTGTGTTACTGGGGGTGAGAAGGCTGTATGTAGCTGTGTTACTGGGGATGAGGCGGCTGTGTTACTGGGGGTGAGGCGGCTGTATGTAGCTGTGTTACTGGGGGTGAGGCGGCTGTGTGTAGCTGTGTTACTGCTGAGATAGTGGAAAGGAAGCAGGAGGACGTGTATGTGCGCTACACTCAGTCGGGGCCACCACCAGATTTTGCGCCCAGGGGCCCCCACCAACCTTAATCCGGCCCTGTGCATTCGTTGACATGACCTTTACATCTCCACTATGTTTTAATACTAGTATCTATCATGGCCATAAATATCTATACAGTCCATATTATGTCCTCAACATGTTAGACTGTAAGCTCTTGCGAGCTCCTAATGTTTCACGTGACCATTGTTACTCTGTAGTGACATATTCTATTTGTATATGGTCCCCCAGAATCTGTAAAGTGCTATGGAATTTGATGGCGCTATATGAATAAAGATTATTATTATTATATGTATTGTTATAGGTTTTACCAAAATCTGTGCCTAAATAACCATTTTGGGATGGACCAAGAGATGTCAATCTGCTTCCCTTATGGCTTTGTTTGAATGAGTGGAAGGGTTGACTTATGTCATTGGCTTCATAGCAATAAAAAAACAACTCTGCTGTATACATAATTGATGTGAAGGCTGTCTGGAGTCTTGTTTTCACTATTTTATGAGCATTCCCTGAATTACTCTTTGATACTAACACTAGGTCACTGACCGTGGACCTCTCTGGGTTTTATAAAGTAATAAATGGATGTACCCCAGATAGTATAACATCATCCATTGTACTCTAGCATCGTGGGAATTCCTAAAGAGGAATTCATTTTCTTATTACCAGGTGAATACCGCAAACACTTTCAGGTTTTTTTTACTTTATAGTTTACACAATCAGCTGGGTGTTTCACAGCTATAAATAGGCTATAAATAACTGTATATTTTACATCCAGTCATGTGTCCTCTATATGTTGTCTATTATTTTCCACCAAATGACCTCAGAACACTGAAGACTTCAGAGACCTGTAGTATCGGAGAGTCTCGGACACAATGAGAAAATAATTAATTTTTCCCAGGGGCTGCAGGTTAGTGACATTAAATGGTATTAATCAAAATAGTACACGGTCTGTCCAGTTTTATTTTACTGAAGGCATTAGGTTAGATAAATCATAGTCATAAGGAAGAGTCCAAAAGTAATGTGTCTTCAGAAAATTAACTATTGTTTGAGAAAGGTTTTAATTTAACTTAGCTACCTGTAAGTTTACCTTCATTTTCAATGGCATGTTCTCCATTTAAAATGCAATAAATCCTGCATTTCTCCTGTGTTTACTTTTTAAACTATATTGTTCACTTTTGGCTAATCTCATTATCATCACAGAAAAAAATTACAATGAGAAATAATACTCTTAATATAATATCCATCATTCACAGGTGATAGTCACATCGTCTACTCCCTTAACAAGCTGAAGACTTCTGCAAAGGACATGGAACGGCTCTGGGACACTTTCTTATAGGCATAAATAATGTCTAGATTATTTCTGCCTTTTGTCAGTGTGGCTGCTGTAAAGGATATCCCTAAATGCCGTTACCAGTATTTCTGAAAAGATGACAGCCCCCATAATAATGTACAGAAAATACAATATGGAATTCTACAATCAGAAGATAAAAACAGTTTGGAAAATATAGGGACACGTAACTGGCAATAAGTTTTATGTTCAGTTATTATTTTTTAGTAATCATCTTCTATTTCTCAATATAGTAAGTTGTTGCACAAATATAAAAGCTTACTATGTGATACTGTGTCCTTGCATTAAAGGAAATATACCAAAGCGTACTGCAAAGAAAACGGCCGTGAGTAATGAAGATACAGTGCGCATGCGCCATTGCTCTCGAGAACTCAGTGAGGACACCGGCTCTCAGGAGCGACAGAGGGAGGGTGGTGGGAGAACTTACAAGCGCGTAAGGAACATGCATTGTTATGCAAGTGACCAAGTGCCCAGGAGCACTAAATGGGTTAATTTGGCTAGTGTATAAATTGATTTTTGGACAAAACTAAGGATTTCTGTGCCATATCAAGACCACCTCCAGCATCAGCTAATCTAAATTTAAATACAGGCGGTCCCCTACTTAAGAACACCTGACTTACAAATGACCCCTAGTTACAAACGGACCTCTGGTAATTGGTAATTTACTGTACTTTAGCCCTAGGCTACAATAAACAGCTGTAACAGTTATCACAGGTGTCTGTAATGAAGCTTTATTGTTAATCCTGGACAACCCAACATTTTTAAAATTCAATTGTCACAGAGACCAAAAACATTTTGACTGGGGTTACAATAATAAAGTATATGGTTCCGTCTTGCATACAAACTCAACTTAAGAAAAAAACCTACTACCTATGTTGTATGTAACCCGGGGACTGCCTGTACAGGTATGTTTGGGTAGATTTCCTTTCAAGGAATATACACAACCTAGATTGAAAAAATGACAGTATTTATTAAAATATAATACACCATCATTTGTATTTTCATTTTATCAATATTGGCATTTTTATCAGTATAAGTTGTGTATATTTCTTTTAATGTAAGGACAGTGTATCACATGGTGAGATCTTATATCTGTGCCACAGCTCACTATATCTAGTTTTTATTTTTATCTTTATGCTTGAGGTGCCCAAGCAGTGTTGATGAGCACAATAATAGGAAACACCTGTGGTTTGCTATATCACTTACCCTTATATGTGAGGTCCACAATATTTTCTATTTCTTGCCATATGAAATCCACAGGAAAACATACAATGGGTATTATTGTAGAAATATGTTTGTTATATTCCATTTATTAATGGAGAGGGGAACCATTAACAGACTTTGTCAGTTTGGGTCTCACCTCCTGGGATTTTCCATGTCACTTCTGTGATCAAGGTGGCCTGGCTGGGGATTCTGACATTTTAAGAGGCATAAATTCATTCTTAGTCAAAGTGTTTTCAGATAAATGACACTTTTTAGCCTTTACCCTGTGCACAGATACAATGATTATTTTCTACACACAGTTTTGAGGCACGGTAAGTCTTGCCCAGATCCAATGATTTTAAGGTCTTGCAATTTCTAGAAACATCACATTGTTCAGACCTAATATTCCTGTATACTTCAAATGAACCTCTTCTATTCTCCTCATCAATCATCCCTTCCCACCGGAAGTCTAACAATAGGAGATTCAGCTAGTCTCGAATACTGTTGTGTCTAATTCACTGGTTACCGGAGCTTTATTCATTATTTTCATTAGGTGGTTTTTTTCTTATAAATGGATGACATAGAATGATTTATCAGAAATCACTCTGAATCTGAAACCAAAATGATTTCCAGCTAGAGTGTCGGTGCCTGCAATGCCGCAAGTGGATAAAATGCCTGTTTTTCTGCTATTGTTTCATAAGAATATATCTCTTGGCTAGTCTTCAGTAACTTTATTCATTATTTTCATTAGCTGTTTAGTATTTCATTTATAAACCTCAAGCATGAAATGACTTTTCTTAAAGACTCCTATGAGACAAGGAGAGAAAGCGAAAAATAAAAATATGGACTCTCAGGTGCTCGCAGGAAAATCTTGTTTTACATTAATATTTCTACTAAAATCTCATGTAACATAATGTCAGCTGAGAACACAATAGTATACATATGGTTATTACAATTCTATCAGTCATCATTCAAAGATTTTCAGGCCATTAACAGGGAACCTGTCACCTCGGCAATGCCTCCCAAATGCCAAATAGTACCTTGTTCTTTACTGTAATAGTTTCTAATTTATGCTTATCTTATTTTTCTATGTTGCACCACTTTTCCAGAAATCAGTTTTATTCTGACTCCTCCTACCATAAAATAAAGGCAAGGCAACCTTGCTTTGTATTATATGACATATGTATGATATATATATATATATGCTGTATGCATGTGTATCTGTGATGTGTATATGGGGTATGGTGTGTATATACTGTATGTGTGTGTATATATGCTGTATGACTGTATTCTTGCATATGCTTGGTGCAGCTGTGATTTCGGTGATAACCCTGCTCATCTTTGACTTGCATCGGCTTCACTGCAGAGCCACCTAAATTGCAGATGCATGAGAATACAAAAGAGGGACAGAGCAATGAGAGAAAAGTAAATAATGCTAACAATAGGTTAACTAAATGTGGCCATACTCCCTAAATAACAGTAATACAAACACCAGATCGGCCAAAAGCCAAATATCCCAAGTCCTCATATGATGCAAGCCAATTGGGCAAATGTTTTGAATAAGGAGGGAATAAAGCAATACCACATACATATGGAAGCAACTTTTCTCCACTGAGCATAAATAGATTTGGCATGTTAAATTTTGCATTCCCAATCTTTTCCCCCCAACATAATCTGTCATGGTGAGCCACCTCTTCTGAAGTTGTTGGTTCTGCTCAAAGTTAGGCCTCATGCATACGGCCGTGTGTTGAAACTTTCCTCTTGCAGCCCATTTCACCTGGGTGGAGATCTCCACTGTGACCTTGCATAATAGAAGACAATGGCATCTAGAACACTGTGAGGAATTTATACAAAATATATTTTGGAAAATCTCAAATCTTTTCATCAAGCTCAAAAGAATAATTTATTGTTGAAACTGGAAAGGTATAAATGTAAATTGCACAAAGGCTTCATAGTTCAGGTTAATATAAGCCTCAATGCACAAAAGAAGGTGATTTACACACATTAAGAATATCTGTCTTTAGGTTTTTTTTTGTGCCTGTAATCATAATGGGGCACATTTACTTACCCGTCCCGTCCCTATCCCTGCAATGCGTTGTCCGACGGGGATTTGGGTCTGCCATGATTCACTAAGATCGTGCATCCAATTTCCTGCATCTGACGCTTCCCCTGCTGAGGTCCGCCGGAGTTCACCTTCTTCTTCCCTGTGCATGTGAGTGCTGATCTTGCAACGCAATTTGCTTTTTAAATTCCACGGTTGTCCCATGTCCATTCCCCTCCGATTTGTGTCGCATGCAAGCTGGCGCCGATGCAACACATTCCAATCGAATGCGTGAAAAATCCGGGGCAATTCAGCGCAAAACGGAAAAAATAGTGAAAACCGATGAAAATGTGGCGTTCAAACCCTTAGTAAATGTGCCCCATTGAGTCATATTTACTATTAGTGAGGCAAACTGCAGTGTGCCTCCCTATTGTGCAGTGGACAACACCTTAATGAAGACAGGAGCTCGGTGTGGTAACCAGTGTGAATACGCACCGGAAGGCCCCTTGCTATGCACAGGATTGTTTTGCGGCGTGGAACAGAATTGCCCTATGATGAGCTTACAGTATGCAGCAGAACAACTGTGTGTGTAATTGTAATAAAACTGGAATTGTAATTTCAACGCACATCAGTATGAAAATGTAGTTGACTTACAATACAATATACTATATAATGCATGAATCGAGACCTGTAGGTGAAGCTTAAATTCAGAATTCTGAGCACTGGAGTATTTCGAACATGTATACATAAGATCAGCCAGCCATGGTCTTCTGACAGCCAGAGAGAGAAAGAGAGCTTAACTTTACACTTTGAGATTGATGAGATCAATTTTGAAGCTTTTCTGCCTTCATCTACCAAAGATGTATGTCAGTGACTTTCCCCTTAAGCCAAGCGTTTAAAGCTCCATCCGTCTGTTGCGTCACATTATATAACCTCAGGATACATTCCTGCTCCCTGTTCTCATCCATTTCTCATGCATTAGTCAGAGTATATTTATGTACTATTGTAATATAAAATACCATTTTAACACTTTACGTATAAAAGCTATAAACTAAAAATATCAGACGAAAGATTTAGGAAAGAGGGATAGGTTTCATATAGCAAAACTCTTCAGGACCATGGTCAGTTCCTATTGAAGCCTTGCAGGTAATCAAAGTAAAATGCTTGTGGTTTTTAAGTTGTAAGATTGACTCTTAGTAATGGATCCAGTTATAGCTGATACTTTCCATATTGTATAATGTTAATTAAATGCATCTACCACCAGGATGAAGGACTGTATGCAAATGAGCCTGAGGGGCTCTAGGCTCCATAGGTGTTAATGTAGGCTGGAGCTCCTCGGGCTCATTTACATACAGTCTTTCATCCTGGTGGTAGATGTCCTTTAAATGTAGTACCCACATGCCCAGTATAGGTCACTTGAGACCCAGTCCCAATTTAATTTTTCTAGTGTAGGATACAATTATTTCATGGGAAATAATTTCATTAAATACAATGTTATATTTGTATGTGCTGTTGCATTGTAAAGGATTGTGTCAAATCTATATGGTTATATTTGACTTTGAAACTGATGCCATATTATTAGGATAAGCCATAAATATTAGACTGATGGAAGCAAAATTCTCATTGCATTTATTTCATCGTGTGTGTAGAGTATAGGAGGTACCACAGATACAGGGCAAACATACAAACTCCATATAGCCCAGAACCCTAGTGCTCCAAGGCACAGCGTTAGCCACTACTTTTATTCACTACTAGGATTTATCATTATACTACAGTTATGAGTTTAATAGTTGTAGGTACAATTCAAATGAATTATCAAAATACACAAAAAGCCAAATGTAACAGCTATCATTAATAGATGTGCTAAATCTTTTATTTTACTATCCACTATTGGCAGACAGACCGATTCTAATAATAATATCCATGCATATTCTAATGTTTAAGAGAGGAATCCTCTATCTTTTTGCTTCAAGGCTTCTATGTTACTTAAGTAATGGAAACATGTAGAGGTCTTTATTGGCAAATCACTTGTCTCACAGCATTATTTCTGAGTAAAAGGTGTATTACACTACACTGTAGGAATTACAATACTGCATGACAATTTAACAATTTCAAACTGACTCCACAGAG
Source organism: Engystomops pustulosus (assembly GCF_040894005.1). Lineage (NCBI taxonomy): Eukaryota > Metazoa > Chordata > Amphibia > Anura > Leptodactylidae > Engystomops > Engystomops pustulosus. Next base: position 132,200,584 of record NC_092413.1, on the reverse strand, counting down.
TGAACTTCCCTTTATAAGAAATCTATCATCAAATTAACTCATACAGTAGATCCAGGCTCTGGGACTGTGGTAATCTTCTTATATTTGTTATCAATGGCCTCCTTCCTTCTGAAATTAACTTTATAAATTATGCTAATGATCCAGAAGTTTTCCAGGGATGTTAAGAGAGCCCCTCCATTCTGCAGCTTCACAGGCTATTATACTGTTTCATCCTCCACTCCCTTCCTCTGCCCAATATAATCTCATTGCAGCAGAGGAAATTTTAGCACACATAATTTTAAAGGTTTATTATAAGAAAGAAGGAGGACATGTGTAATAAATATTAGAAGATTAAAATGGTCGCAGTGCCTGGATGAATGAGGACGTGTCTCTGGTTTATCATGTTTGATTTTGATGGCAAGTTTCCAAGGGCACATGTCATCACATTTTCACGAATACAGCTAGTGACAGATTCTCATAGAGTCCTATTAACTAAATTCCACCCTTCTTTTAACTAAAAATTGTTAAGTAAACAATCTTTATATATCTGTATATGTCTGTAGTTAAATATTGGCAGACAGTCCCTAAACACAAGTTCCATACAGCAGCATGTCCTACTAGTAAGACTTGTCAATCAGAAAAAATTAGGCAGAGCAGTGCCCAAGATTTGAAGAGACACAGAGCTGCCAGTCAAAATAAGGAGGAGTGGTTCACTGGCAGCATGGGATAAAACAAGAGTCATATCTTGAAGAGTCAAGTATGCTAATTTACATATATCAGAAAATGGCTGTAATAAAGGTGCAGTGCCTCACTGACAACTAATATTCGGTGATATGGGGGGTACTTGTATCCCTGTGCCAGCAGGCATTATTGGATTGTTCTTCCAGTGAAAGTGGTACAATTAGTCAGGACAGCATGTGTGTTCTGACCATGTTACAAATTTGATACAAGGAATCAAAGAGCCACATATATTCCAAAATGCTACAAATCGAGTCCTCACAGAAGTGTTGTTTAGTATTGTTTTGTGTTTGTATTGACATAATAATTAAAGTTAGCAATTATTCCACGGGATTTTTTGTACTCACATTGACACATAACACGTAATTTTGACTTGACCTTGACCTTTCCAATGGCTTTTGTTTTGTTCTGTAATATATATCATCCTTTTTTTAAAGTCAAGTTAACCTTTGCTCAATGTATTGGAGTATGCACTATATTCTATATTGTTTGCCAAATGTAACTTACCTGCCATGTCAATGGCAAAAGGTCTATCTGCTCGCCATCCTGTGTACCAACCCACAACCTTTCCGTTTTCTACTATTGGACGTTCATACCGTCGCCCTCCAACAAGGCCCACTGGCCATACTGACACTTTCTGAGTTGTGCGCATCTGTAAAGAAACAATATGAAGGTTATTAGTAAACATTTTACTCTTAAAAAGAACATGATATATAAATGATATCGGTTCATCATACTTTTTGTCGTACACAGAGGGGCTTCTTTACTGAGGGTCCCCTGATCGCATTTCCGACTGGTTTTCCAACATTTTCGGGGATCGCGCCACTGGGGGGATTGTGTCGCACATGATCGGATTTTGGCGCATCGCCAAATATACTCTGACTAATGCGGGGGGCAGGCCATTGGACGATCTACTTAAAAATTGTGTCGCAAGCCATGCACTTACATGCACCTGGAGGAAGATGGTGAACTCCTGCAGACCTGAGCAGGGAAGCGGCACATGCAGGATATCTTGAATCGCGGCACAGTGCATTGTTGCAGGATTTCCACCAGAGCGGGTAAGTAAATGTGCTCTATCATGTTTATGTGGTGCATATCATGTCCAAACTCATGTGACCACATGATTGATTATAACACTGTGGGGCACATTTACTAAGGGTCACGGTTTTCCGTCGGGTTTTCCGAATTTTACCGCAGGTTTTTGGAGCACGGAATCAGATTGTGTCGGCGCCGGCTTGCATGCATCGAAAAACGGGGGGCGTGGCCGTCTGAAAATCCGACGGGTTCGGAAAAATTGTGCTTTTTTTTAAAAAAAGTGTCGCTTGACACGCACTCACATACACCAGGAATAGGATGGTGAACTCCGGTGGACCTCAGCGCAGCAGCGACACCTGGTGGACATCGGGCGCACGACCTTAGTGAATCGCCGGAAGACCCGAATCCTCGTCGGAGAGTGCGCCGCTGGATCGCGCTGGATCTGTATGTTTGTTGTATATACATCATGGTTTATTATGTGTATGCCTATTCATTTTTTCAGTAAATACTGGGGGACGCATTTTGACCATAAAATATACTGTGTAGCACGTGAATTTGTGAAAATGCTTATTTTATTGTCAAATTTAATCATTTTTATAATTGATTCAAGTAGCACATGTGCAAAGGGGTAACCACTTGTTACACATGGTAAATTTTAATTTTTCACCATTTTAATTAAGGGAAATAACTGTAATTTTCCATTGGAAATTGAATTTGTCATAATGAGATTTTGTAAGAAGATTGTATGGTTTTGTAATATAGACTTGTGCCTATGTAGCATTAGCCTTAGCTTTGCACAGCACTTTCAATGTACATTGTGAGTTTTTTCACTTATTTCCCAATGTTAACAAGAATAAAAAAAAATCAAAACCCTTTTCATCATCCAGAATTTCAATAGGAATAAAACCTCTCAGTTCTAAATTTGAAAGCTGACATAAAAGAAAACAAATAAGAGACATGTGCCTCCCATTTCTTAAACCATTTCAGCCTAAAATGCATCTTGGAGTGTTTATTCATCTTTCATTGATAGAATTTCCAGGAACATTTGATGGTCTTCTTTGAACGTACATTTATGTGTTTGGCCTTAGAGAAAAATGTTGAGAGGTGGATCGATTAAAAGCGATCAATATAGGTACAAGTAAATACTATACACAATAAAACCATAGAACAGTTGATTAGGTTATATTGCTATGTGGCTTTTCACATATTTTATCATGTTGTACCCAGGGAAGTGACACTTATAGATGCTGGTAAATTAAGATGCTAAAAAAGTAATATAATACATATTATTCAAATAATAAAAGGTTATCCATTATACAATGAACACATTACTGTAATTGGAAATTAAAACTCACCAAATTTACATGGGTTTTCAGGCCCCAAACTATAAATAGGGGATCGGGAAGGGTGCCTTTGCTACAGACTCAGCAGGTAGACAGCACTATATGTGGTTTAGCTGTTGCCTTGGCTCACTACAGGTCCATTGAAGTGGGTCTACCCTATGAAAAGAGCAGTCTGCCTCCAGCTCTGCCCGGAGTAATATACAGCCGATATGTGGGGTGGTTTAGTGTCTTCCTCTATATGTTGCCTTATGATCATTTTCAGCCACTGTCAGATTCACAATTCACAGCAACAATCAACTAATATTACTATTGTAGTCTTTTTAAATTCAATTTATTAAAGGATTTATCCAGGAAGCTAAATTAACCTTCTTCTGACATAGACCTTTCATTTCCTTTCATGCCCCTTTCTCTTACTGACATCCTTGCAGGGAGCTGGCTTCCAATGTACAATAGTTTAGTTCTCTATCGTGCCATTCTTCATCTCTTCTTAGTATAAGTACAACAGGTTGTGGAATTAGCTATTATACATAGACAGCCACCCACCTACAAGGATATGAGAGAGAGAAGTGGGGAGATGAAGGTAACAGTCCTCAAGGTTTGTTGTCCTTGCCATGAGAACTATAAAAATGTGTCCTTCGTTACCATTACTTTTTGTTCAAGACATTCTACCATGATCAGAAATGATAAAAGAAATGTGCTTTACCTTATTGGGCTTCATGAATGACAACACTTTTTTTAAAATCTGATTATCTCAGGAAATTTTTCTTGGTGTATCTTAGGGCAAAAGGAAAGGTAAAGAAGAGAACACATCTATGCAATAAACTAGTTTAGTAGAGATAGACCGTGTTATACAAGACCTCTGCTAAATTATTAGATGACTGCGGCATCTAACAGCATTGCATGTGGCTGCCGTCATCCTAAATGCCCATTTGAGGCCCTGTGATGTCAGACATATTTTTTTTCCATCTTCGCAGTACATACCATGGTACTTCTAGGTAATACAATTAGTTCCAATATAGTACTAATAGCACTAGGTGCTCATGTAGGTTTGTTAAGGGAAAAATAAAAAAAGATCTAACTTGTCAAAGGAGTAGAGTGGAGAATGGAAACACAAAAAAAAAACAAACCCTGGCCCTGAAGTGGTTAAGCTATTTTGTTATAAGCTTACAGTTGTGCTTGGAATCATTGCCTCAATTGCCTCCAAATTTATGTCATACATTAGAGTAAGAATAGTCCAGCCTTATGCTGTGCCAGATTTATCACTGCAGGGAATTTGTTAACTCTGTGGTAGGGCACAACTATGGTATTTCCGGCTAATAGATTCATGTGGCGCATAGACATAATATATTTGGTGCACGGCAGAACTAGTGCCAATAAAATAAAATTATTATTTTTGGCACATGGCGATAACAAATAAAGTGGAAGTTCCGGATTGTCATTGAGTATGTCAGAACCAGGTTGGTAAGCCATCTGAAATTCCCCCACTGTGTCTGATGCTGGGTGATATATCTTCTGTAGTTTAAGACTGTTGAGTTGTACTTTGCATCATATATTAGTTGTTGTAGTTCAGTTTTCAAAATTAACAACATTTTTGTTGAACCTACTCAATGTTTTGGCACACAGTTGTTTTGGTGCTAAGCCCATTCCCATTTTTGTAGTAGAAGGAAAAGGAACTAAAAATGGACATATACTCATAATAAATGTGGCACATGATTAATAAATTAAGGGCATGTGAACAGCAGCAATTGGTGGCTACTTCCCCTATATATAAGGGATCCCTACATTTTTTACATAAAAATCTTTTTTTTTGGTTGAATTTTACTGAATATTAAGACCTTCTAAGGATCAGTTCTTATTTTTTCATGCCCTGATAAGTAAAATCATAACATTTCTTTTATATTTATATTTTCTTATTCAGGCACAAGCTGTCTATACAGAGCTCTACTATCTTGGATAAGCTTCTGTAATACCGATTACTGTGCCGTGCATGGTATAAGGCTTATTCTCATGTTGACTTCTATGTATGGATGGGATTTTACACCAAGTATTGATATCTGTCATGCTGCAGTTACATGTACTTCAAACAACAGCTGCACAGAGAGGAGATCAGAAAATATGTTTTAGTTGCTTGTCACATGGTTTCCATACCAACCAAAAAGTTAAACAGACATTTAATGCAAAGATGATAACATGCAGTGAAAATGTTCAAGAAAAATAGCTTACTGTAAATCCTCCTACATTCTCTTACCCAATTTAGGTTCATAAAGATGATTACCTTCCCCTCCCCCACCATTGGTTCTCTTTACGGGAAACAAGCGTAGGGACTTGAATCCATCTGTCATATACTGGATTTATTAAATACAGTAAATTCTTTATATGGGGTGGCACTTACTCATCATCAGTCCAGCTATTATGAGATGACAAAAACATTAGATAAATAAGTAAAATTGATTAAATATATTACCAAACAGCCTATATATTGTGCATACTGCTAGTGATGGAGGCTTTTAATGAAATTACTTGCTTTGCAGTTTTATAAACTATTTTCATATAACTGACCTTTTGCATATGTTTGCCCTGGATATACTGTACAGTGTTAATATTCCTGCTTGACAATGCTTCAATAAAACTATTACTTATATGGTTGGATATTGCACAATTTTTGTACAATTTGTGGCAGTGATCCCAATATTTTGGATGACAATGCGCAGTTGATACCCAATTACTCAACATAGAAGATTATTATTAAAAAAAAGGTTGGGCTTTCAGTAGGTGCCCAAGATGAAAAATTATCTTCCTTCTCTCAACTCACGAGTTTTTAGTACCTTCAATATCTATCTAATTTTAGATATTTTTAATTAGGCCCTTCATCCAACACACATTTACAAAAACATAATGGCCTTTGCTAAAAACAGTGATATCTATACTGTGTGCAGTTTGCCTGTGTAGTGTGCAGGGGTCTCAGATTCAAGAATTGTGGCTCATTTCCCTCATGAATCAGGTGCTCCCTGCACTTTTTTTGGTGCACCTTTAACACAGGGCGTGCGTCACACTTTGGTCGGACTCTGCATGATAAATGTGTCCGACTGTGCACCTGAACCCCCTTTCAGTGCAGAAATTTGTGTCGCTTCACAAATGAGTTGTTTGCTACACATATGTGCGGGGACACTTCGTAAATACATGTGCAAGCAGTTTGCACATAAAAGAACATGCATACATATCTGTTCTTATTTCATGTTATACTTTGGTATGCAATTCTGTTGCATTATCATTCAGAATGATCTGTGCAATTTTTCTGTGCAAATGTAATTTATCTAGCTTGTGCACAAAAAATTAAAAAAAAAATGCAAAAAATCTCAACTGCTTCATGCAAATATTAATGTTGAAAATAGAATTCTATTTGATTCCTATGTACAAAAAAGAAAGCATATTGGGAAGCTACTATTAAAGTAGATGGCAACTAATTCTAAATTTTATTAGGGTAAGTACAAAACCATAGCAGGGTCACCTATATTGTACTTAATCCAGTAAAGTTTGTCTGTGGTCTGCAGGAACCATGGTCATTGGACCTTCCAGCAGCAGTAATTGGGACTTCCTGTGACATCCTGTATTTTTATGACTTCCGGCACATGAAGAGGGGCCACACAGTCGTAATTGTATGTACTCCCTTTCTGTAGTTGGAGGTGCTTGCGGATCTCTCCAATCCACTGATCCACTGTGGGAGAGGTGATCATGAAGGCATCGTGCATACAGTAATAGTGTCACAGGTAGTGATGGAGGGGGCCTGCATACAGTAATGAAGAACACAGGTTCTGGACCCCACCAGTGACACCTGGAAGCTAAATTAACCTTCTTCTGACATAGACCTTTCATTTCCTTTCATGCCCCTTTCTCTTACTGACATCCTTGCAGGGAGCTGGCTTCCAATGTACAATAGTTTAGTTCTCTATCGTGCCATTCTTCATCTCTTCTTAGTATAAGTACAACAGGTTGTGGAATTAGCTATTATACATAGACAGCCACCCACCTACAAGGATATGAGAGAGAGAAGTGGGGAGATGAAGGTAACAGTCCTCAAGGTTTGTTGTCCTTGCCATGAGAACTATAAAAATGTGTCCTTCGTTACCATTACTTTTTGTTCAAGACATTCTACCATGATCAGAAATGATAAAAGAAATGTGCTTTACCTTATTGGGCTTCATGAATGACAACACTTTTTTTAAAATCTGATTATCTCAGGAAATTTTTCTTGGTGTATCTTAGGGCAAAAGGAAAGGTAAAGAAGAGAACACATCTATGCAATAAACTAGTTTAGTAGAGATAGACCGTGTTATACAAGACCTCTGCTAAATTATTAGATGACTGCGGCATCTAACAGCATTGCATGTGGCTGCCGTCATCCTAAATGCCCATTTGAGGCCCTGTGATGTCAGACATATTTTTTTTCCATCTTCGCAGTACATACCATGGTACTTCTAGGTAATACAATTAGTTCCAATATAGTACTAATAGCACTAGGTGCTCACGTAGGTTTGTTAAGGGAAAAATAAAAAAAGATCTAACTTGTCAAAGGAGTAGAGTGGAGAATGGAAACACAAAAAAAAAACAAACCCTGGCCCTGAAGTGGTTAAGCTATTTTGTTATAAGCTTACAGTTGTGCTTGGAATCATTGCCTCAATTGCCTCCAAATTTATGTCATACATTAGAGTAAGAATAGTCCAGCCTTATGCTGTGCCAGATTTATCACTGCAGGGAATTTGTTAACTCTGTGGTAGGGCACAACTATGGTATTTCCGGCTAATAGATTCATGTGGCGCATAGACATAATATATTTGGTGCACGGCAGAACTAGTGCCAATAAAATAAAATTATTATTTTTGGCACATGGCGATAACAAATAAAGTGGAAGTTCCGGATTGTCATTGAGTATGTCAGAACCAGGTTGGTAAGCCATCTGAAATTCCCCCACTGTGTCTGATGCTGGGTGATATATCTTCTGTAGTTTAAGACTGTTGAGTTGTACTTTGCATCATATATTAGTTGTTGTAGTTCAGTTTTCAAAATTAACAACATTTTTGTTGAACCTACTCAATGTTTTGGCACACAGTTGTTTTGGTGCTAAGCCCATTCCCATTTTTGTAGTAGAAGGAAAAGGAACTAAAAATGGACATATACTCATAATAAATGTGGCACATGATTAATAAATTAAGGGCATGTGAACAGCAGCAATTGGTGGCTACTTCCCCTATATATAAGGGATCCCTACATTTTTTACATAAAAATCTTTTTTTTTGGTTGAATTTTACTGAATATTAAGACCTTCTAAGGATCAGTTCTTATTTTTTCATGCCCTGATAAGTAAAATCATAACATTTCTTTTATATTTATATTTTCTTATTCAGGCACAAGCTGTCTATACAGAGCTCTACTATCTTGGATAAGCTTCTGTAATACCGATTACTGTGCCGTGCATGGTATAAGGCTTATTCTCATGTTGACTTCTATGTATGGATGGGATTTTACACCAAGTATTGATATCTGTCATGCTGCAGTTACATGTACTTCAAACAACAGCTGCACAGAGAGGAGATCAGAAAATATGTTTTAGTTGCTTGTCACATGGTTTCCATACCAACCAAAAAGTTAAACAGACATTTAATGCAAAGATGATAACATGCAGTGAAAATGTTCAAGAAAAATAGCTTACTGTAAATCCTCCTACATTCTCTTACCCAATTTAGGTTCATAAAGATGATTACCTTCCCCTCCCCCACCATTGGTTCTCTTTACGGGAAACAAGCGTAGGGACTTGAATCCATCTGTCATATACTGGATTTATTAAATACAGTAAATTCTTTATATGGGGTGGCACTTACTCATCATCAGTCCAGCTATTATGAGATGACAAAAACATTAGATAAATAAGTAAAATTGATTAAATATATTACCAAACAGCCTATATATTGTGCATACTGCTAGTGATGGAGGCTTTTAATGAAATTACTTGCTTTGCAGTTTTATAAACTATTTTCATATAACTGACCTTTTGCATATGTTTGCCCTGGATATACTGTACAGTGTTAATATTCCTGCTTGACAATGCTTCAATAAAACTATTACTTATATGGTTGGATATTGCACAATTTTTGTACAATTTGTGGCAGTGATCCCAATATTTTGGATGACAATGCGCAGTTGATACCCAATTACTCAACATAGAAGATTATTATTAAAAAAAAGGTTGGGCTTTCAGTAGGTGCCCAAGATGAAAAATTATCTTCCTTCTCTCAACTCACGAGTTTTTAGTACCTTCAATATCTATCTAATTTTAGATATTTTTAATTAGGCCCTTCATCCAACACACATTTACAAAAACATAATGGCCTTTGCTAAAAACAGTGATATCTATACTGTGTGCAGTTTGCCTGTGTAGTGTGCAGGGGTCTCAGATTCAAGAATTGTGGCTCATTTCCCTCATGAATCAGGTGCTCCCTGCACTTTTTTTGGTGCACCTTTAACACAGGGCGTGCGTCACACTTTGGTCGGACTCTGCATGATAAATGTGTCCGACTGTGCACCTGAACCCCCTTTCAGTGCAGAAATTTGTGTCGCTTCACAAATGAGTTGTTTGCTACACATATGTGCGGGGACACTTCGTAAATACATGTGCAAGCAGTTTGCACATAAAAGAACATGCATACATATCTGTTCTTATTTCATGTTATACTTTGGTATGCAATTCTGTTGCATTATCATTCAGAATGATCTGTGCAATTTTTCTGTGCAAATGTAATTTATCTAGCTTGTGCACAAAAAATTTAAAAAAAAATGCAAAAAATCTCAACTGCTTCATGCAAATATTAATGTTGAAAATAGAATTCTATTTGATTCCTATGTACAAAAAAGAAAGCATATTGGGAAGCTACTATTAAAGTAGATGGCAACTAATTCTAAATTTTATTAGGGTAAGTACAAAACCATAGCAGGGTCACCTATATTGTACTTAATCCAGTAAAGTTTGTCTGTGGTCTGCAGGAACCATGGTCATTGGACCTTCCAGCAGCAGTAATTGGGACTTCCTGTGACATCCTGTATTTTTATGACTTCCGGCACATGAAGAGGGGCCACACAGTCGTAATTGTATGTACTCCCTTTCTGTAGTTGGAGGTGCTTGCGGATCTCTCCAATCCACTGATCCACTGTGGGAGAGGTGATCATGAAGGCATCGTGCATACAGTAATAGTGTCACAGGTAGTGATGGAGGGGGCCTGCATACAGTAATGAAGAACACAGGTTCTGGACCCCACCAGTGACACCTGCCATCTGTGCTAACTATTTAAATGTAAACTCTTTAAATGTCGTACTCGCTGCCATTTTGGGGGAGGATTAGCACTCCCGATGAAGTCATTGGGGTGTGTCGATCCTCCCAAAAATGGCAGTGCTCTATCCCGCCAGCATGCTAGTGCCGGTGTGCTCGGTTTATCCATATAAAGGCCACTGACAACTTTGACAATGGGATTTGAAGAGTTAATGCCACCAATTGTGCTGGAACTGAACTCAAACTTTTTGGTTTGGGTTCGCTCATTACTTAGTGACAGGAAGTTCTGAGTTCTGGTGCCAGAAATTCTTGAAATAAATGTCAAAATTAACCTATTGTTTTTCAAATGTACAAATGTTGGAAACAAATGGTAAGACAACAAAGTACTAACTTGAAGAAGTTTCAACAATTTTGAGCACAGCTTGTCAGTTATAGCAGCACTGCAGTACCAGGCTGGTAGATTTGTGCATTTGTGTACTGATATCCGCATGGGGCGTTGCCATTTAAGATATTATCTGAAACTGTGTCTTACAATATCTACAGTCAATTTACACAGCCAAATTAAGCTGTAAGTTGGAGGGAGCGTGTCCTGCTTTGCCGAGTCCAGGGGCTCCACACCAAATCCCATGCCTCTTTCTCACCCCACACTTCATGTCATGTGACTAGGGTGATCTGCTAACATGAAATCACAGCATGGACTTATACTCCTTCCCATGCCTCTGCTGTTATTTAATGTGACCAGATTTATACAATTTTTCAATGTTAATGGGGAAAGGACCTTAGTTGACATTACCCTGCTCAAAGTGCAAAAAGGTAAAAAGGAGACATGGGGAGGAGCCTCTGGACTTGACCCAGCTCTAACTTGCTGCTCAATCAAGCTGTATTCTAGCTAAGATAACAAAGTTGATTGTATGGGGATGTGAGGGAAACAACTTTTGGATAAAAAAGGTGTCAGTTAGTTAATAGGTCTCTCTGGAGACCTGCCTGGTGACAGGTTCCCTTTTATAATTTAATATGTATCCATTTTTATTATGTGCACAGGTTTCTGTTCATTAAAAAAAAATACTTTAGCAGAGGTGTGATATTCTGCAATAACAATTGTTTAACAAAAACAATACCGATAAAATAAATAATGAAAGTCAGTAGGTTAAAGATATAAGAACTTCTGTGAAAATGAAGTTGGTTATTTTCGAATCAAGAAAAAACACTAAATGAAGAGAATATACCAAAATTTAACTTTTAGCTCTGTTTATACAGATCTGGTGTGGGTGGTGCCAGTGCTGTTGAAATCCTGTATTATACTACACTGGCTAAATGCAGGTATGATTCCAGCTCAATAAAATTTGTGAAAGCCTCCTGGATCAGATGAAACTACACCCCAGAGTTCTTCAAGACCTCAGTTCTGTTATTGCTATAACCCTGCTTATAATTTCTAGAGATTTACTATTGACTGGGATTACTAATTACTAAGGATAGAAGTTGCTAGACGTACCTGATCTGCTTCTATGAAGAGGTGAGCAGATGTCTGGATATAGGAACTGCTGTGGATATTGTGTTCATGGAGTTTACAAAGACAAATCAACACTGTCCCTCATAGACGCCTGATGGGTAAAATAAAGTCTATTGGTTTGGCAGGAACAGTCTAAAATTTGATTTAAAACTATCCAAAGTGTCATATCCAGACAGTTGTGGTCAACTATTCCTACTCAGAATGGTCACCAGTTTTAATAATTATTATTATAAGATTTAATAGGAACTTTTGCAACAATGATATACAGAAGATGGGATTGAGAGCAGTGTGTCTATTTTTTGCAGAAAACACCAAGCTGTGTAGTATAGTAGTCTATAAAGGATATTTGTAGGCTGTAAGCGGACCGAGCTGTACGTGCAGATCTTAGATTAAATAACAGCATGCACTATCATTCAGCTGCTTCAAAAGCCAGCAAGATCTTGTCATGTATAAAAAGAGGTATGGACTTTTCAGGTAGGGATGTAATATAACCACTGTAAACAGCATTAGCTAGACCACAGCTGGAACATGCGCTTCAGTTCTGGGAAAAAGTTGATAAAAAGGAAGCCACAAAATAATATTGGGCAAGGAGGATCTCAATTATAAGGAACAAAATAATTATATTATTTAATCTACAAAAGAGAAGATGTGATTAATAAATGTAGAAAATATAGAGCAAAAAGCCTTGAAAGGTCCTTGGAGCCTTCTAGCAGCAAAATAACATTGATGGTTATATCATAATATAGAATTGTCATCCCTTTCCCTCAGCCATGTACCTTGCATTTCTTTGTTCACCTTCATAGACAAATGTATTTTTACCATTGTACTGTCTTACTATATTGGTCACAAAAAATGTCTCAATTAATAGATGTAATGTCAAGCATTAAGAGGGCTGCCCACTTTCAGCAAATAATAGCTAATGTTTGTGTAAAGAAAAGTTATACAATTTCCAACATACTTTCTGTACCAATTTCAGTGGCCTCTTGATGTATCTGACAGGACTAGGTAGGGCCTGGCATATAAATAAACGCAGCCAGTGAATTTTTATGTATGTAAAGTCGCTGGCTGCAGCCAGTGAGCAAGTGCATGGACAGGAACACCATGTGCCTTGCCCAACCCCCTGCTGGCCACACCCTTCCATGCCCACCAAATATTTCGGATTTGCGCTGATTTCCCCTGAAATGCCCCGGGTTTCTGGCGCACGCGATCGGATTGTGGAGCATCGGCGCTGGCATGCACGTGACGGAAATCGGGGGGCGTGGCTGAACGAAAACCCTACGGATTCGGAAAAAACGTTGCATTTAAAAAAAATAAATGTGTCGCAAAACTTGGCATTCCAGCGGGGCTCGGGGAAATTCAGCGCAGCAGCGACATCTGGTGGACAGCGGAGGAACTACCTTAGTGAATCCCGGCCGGACCCAAATCCACCACAGTATATACTGTTTGTAGAAGTGTGTAAATTTGTATATGAGTACATATCTGTGTGTGTATAAATGTTTGTGTATGAGTGTAGAAGTATACGTGTGAATGTAAGTATATACATTAAATGTGTACAAGTATCTCTATAATGTTTTAAGGGGAAGGGGGCCATGCAGAAATCTGCCATGTAGCCCTGCCTCTCCTAGTTTTGCCTCTGGTCTTGAGATGTCATACAGGTGCATGGCTCATTATATCACACAGCTCTGATTACTCTCAGTGATACTAACAAGCAGTGCACCCGTGTGATATCACATGACCATGGACACATGAAATAAACATACATATAGTGTTGATGGAAGGTTATATGGCAAAGCTTTAAGGAGCTTTCCAGGCTCAATATGATCTAGAAGACCGAATAGCTAATAACATTTACATAAATCTGAACAAGTTCATTCTACATAAGCTAGTAATGAAGAAAATGATGGATGTTGTACCTTATACTTTATTCAAGGGCTTGATATTTTATGCCTTTGATCACAAATGTGTGCTCACTAAAACAGAATCTTTAAGAAAGGGCAAATTGTTTGAAAGTTTCTTTTTACACTCAAAAGAAGAAGACATTTTCTTAATGTGTATTATTCCATGTGAGCTGCATAAAGCACACTTTTTACAATGAGACTCAACTTATGATTCTCTCCAATGCTGTTCCTGTACATGTACTCAAGCAGCTGAGTACAATAAAATATTACTATGGGAATTAGACTGATGGAGGCTGCTAGATGCACTATTAAATAATTCATATTTATATGTGGTGGTAAATCCCTACTAATACTAAGTGCAATATGGCCCCATAATGTGCGTCATCCTATAATGATATCAGCTAGGCAATGCTAACAGCTTGTCTTGTCTTCTCCAATATACATTATACTGTAGCATGTGCAAGAATGCCTAAGTTTCCATAATATTTTCATGTTTTCTAGCAGTCACCATGAACATTATTTAAAATTGTAAAAATATTATTCATTTTTTACTAGTAGTTAAAATAGAAATGTAACAAAAAATATAAGCATATCTATAAATATTTTTAACATACAGTATGTTTGTTGTCCTTCTTTATTAAAACTACCTACGTTCTCAGGAAAAAAAGCTGTTCCTTACTTTTTATAGTGTATTACATATGGTAACCAAATATTTTCTATTATTTCCGAACAGACTGTAAAATATACAAAGTGTTTCAAAGTGTGGAAACCAATACTTTCTTACATGTATTCCATTGTAGGGGCCCTTTTTAATGGACAGATAAAATACTCATTCTCGAGTCATGGTCCAAGGAAACGGGGAACCACTAAGCCATTACAGTTCACATTGGGCAATGAGAAAGCCCTGTAAACAAGCACCAGCTCACTTGTTGTAGAAGTTATTAGCTTAAAAACTGTGTTTGTAACAGGATCATTGGATATATCTAATGTAAATGTCTATTCTGGCAGAAAGATAATATATTTAACCCTATCACAAACACAAATAAAATATTTCAAAAAAATATCATCAGAGTAACAGACTCTGAGGGGGACCTTTACCTTTAGTCCGGACAATTGCGTGTGTGTGTGTTTATTGTTGCTTTTTCTGGGTTTTAGGCTAGTTTTATTTATGTTAGAGGGTGATATATCAATTCTTGTGGAAGCAACTTCTAATTAAAACCTATTATTTACAAAATACAAGGTACATAAGGCTAAAGCAAGGACAGACACAAGGAAAAAAATCCCAAAGGGGCAACATTTTAGCGTTTCCAAAGGGCAGCCCTTTCTTTTAACAACAACTGTTGATAATGGCGTTACAGTCAGTGGAGGTGATATATCATTGGTTTAGCATTGTTTTGGTGGAGGTTGTGGTAGTAAAGGCTGACTTTCCATTATGCCAAATGAACACCTTCTCACTTTGTCATAGACCCTGCTTGTGCCAAATTCATTATTTATAGACTAGTTTTCACAATAGGACTGAATTCATGTTTTTTTGCGGCTTTTCATTCTACTGTCGCATACAACCCACATAAACACAAAAGACACTGCCAGCATATTTATAAGGACCAAAGCCACTTTAATGAACTCCAAAGACAGTTGTAAGGAGTAATGATAAATGACCATTATTGTGTAAGTGACATTTAGACCATTTCCTGGTCTTAGCAGCCACTTTGGGCCATAAAGGTTTAATGCAATGTATACATTTGAATAGCTTATATCATTTACATAATCTGAACAATGTGAGGGCTGATTATGTTGATAGCATGGGTGTAACTATCACTGTAGCAGATATAGCAATTGCTGTGGATGTGTCATGAGGCCTAGAAGCCCAGACTAGTGACCACACAATTGTTAGGAGTGAAGGATATGCAGCATTGCTGTATATATTATTTACCCACAGTCC
Source organism: Engystomops pustulosus (assembly GCF_040894005.1). Taxonomy (NCBI): domain Eukaryota; kingdom Metazoa; phylum Chordata; class Amphibia; order Anura; family Leptodactylidae; genus Engystomops; species Engystomops pustulosus. The sequence continues at coordinate 132,184,821 of NC_092413.1, read as the reverse complement.
TTTTATTCCAGCAACTGTGGTCAGGAGAAAATATTGTAGACACCCTTCAACAAAATTCAGTGCGTTTACATAATGCTTCCTTGGAGGTAAATGTATGTGAATAACCACAAGTTTCCATCCTGCACACATACTTATCCTTGTTTATATAGCAGGTACAGCCTATCAATAAGTGGTAATAAACATATGTACATACAGTGCATTTTAGCTCGTGATGTTCATTACTGTGTAGAGGGAGTCCAAACACAATTTTGCTATGGACCCCAGCCTCTCCTAGTAATCCCACTGGTTGGGAATGAATTGATACAATGGGGAGTGGTGATGATTGTGGCACCAGTGAACTGTAAATCCCTTTTAAAAGATGTATGCTTCTTTAGCCCATGATGGCTATCATATCTCAGTGGTTGTGGATTCAATCAGTCCCCAAGTTTATGGTATTACGACTATAGACGGCCTCCATTGTGATAAGATATTGAGAGCATCATTTCACCGACACAGAAATTGCAATATTGAGTAAGATGCTAGTGGCCATGGAGAACCTAATTGTTTTCTTGGCATTGTATAAAGTTAGAGCAGAATCCAGAGTAAATACTAGCAGGAAGATAAGAGTCACTTTGCCTGGGTGTTATCAGTAGGATGGCGTTATTTATTTTATCCTCCGTCTTTGGATTCCCAACAATATTCGCTTTTTTGATTTTTTACTCTTTTCTAAAGTTACTTTTTTGTTGTATTCCTTATTTACCACAAATGAGAAATTTCAATTAAAAGGTCACTTTGGATTTAAAATGTGCATTCATTATCTGTGAACGACATAACAGCAATAGCTCAGGGATTTGCAGCGGCTTCTGAAAACGTTATGGAGTAATCCAAGGCTTCTTTTATTTCTTAGTAGAGTCTCTTGTGTTTTACATTTGGCAAAATAATTGTTTTTATTATGTAGATGCTAAAACTCGCTGTGTTCTTGGTTGTAGGAGATTTCAAATTATCTTCTTTGTTTTGGGAGCTGGAGTTCTTGCCACCTTTTTCTTTTTAAGTACCAATTTGTAGCTTTGCTGAATTTAGATTTCTGTTCTCTTGTATTCCTCCATCAGGCACATTATCTCTTACTTGTTGTTCAGTCAATGCATGCCCAGCCTCATCCTTCCCCTATTATCTGCTCAGTATCTCTAGCTTCAAAATGCTTCTCCAGGAGACGCCTGGGGCTGCTCTCTCGGAAAAATGATCAGTTCAGTTCTTTGTATATACAAAATGAAGACCAGGGGATGGCTCCTTTACATTTTATGTTTTGTGTTAAATGTGCAGGATTATAATAATACTGCCTGTGCTTGCCATCCTGATATTACTTAAATGGGATGTTAACATGATTACAGTATTTTTGCACAAAATCTTTTATGCACTACTTAGTGGAAATATATATACTGATATTCTCAGTAATGAACAACAGAGGTCAGTCCTAAAGATGAAAAAGACTGCAGTGAAAAATCTGGGGTAAAAATGCAAATACAGTAGTAATAATCTTAAACAGGTTTTCAGAGAATCTCAGACTTGCCTTGCTTCAGCAGCAGGTTTCATATTAACTTTATCAGGATACCTTGATGTCCTTGACCACTGATATTAGGAGCCCAGATGAAAATCCCTCATGGGCAGCTGGTTGGACTAGGCATAGTTTTGCTGGTTGGACTAGGCATAGTTTTGCCCACAGTACAAAGGCACGGAGCAAAAAACGGAGCAAAAACATAGCCACAAATATAATCACAATTTCTTGCAGTGTGCAATAAATGGTAATTCTTTCATTTATTTTATTATGACAATCCCTGGTCAGACCATACATGGAGTATTGTGTACAGCTTTGGGCACCAGTGTATAAAAGGAACATTGAATCAAAACAGTTGCTGAGGAGAGCAACCAAGATTATTAAAGCAATGAGCCAGACTATAATACTTAATTTGGGGTTATTCAGTTTAGAAAAAAGACCTCATCACAATGTACAAATCTCTCCAAAGATTTTTTTTAAACCTAGGCCTGTTACCAGGACAAGGAGGTATCCTCTACATCTAGAGAGGTGGCTCTTTCATCGCAACACACAGGGATTCTTTACTGTAAGAGCAGTACAGAACTCTTTTTACAACTTTCTACATTTAAAAGCAGTAAAACAGTTTGGAACTCTTTGCCGCAGGAGTTTGTTATGATGGGTATTTTGTACATGTACAAGAGAGGCCTGGATGCCTTTCTTGAGAACAAAAATATCACAGGATATGGAATAAAAACATTAGTTTCTTATAGGTTAGACTTGAACCTTATATGCTATGATACCATGATGATACAAACAAATCTACAGTACATGCAGGGGCTGATTAAGGGTATCATAGGTCTTAGTCTCTGTGAAAGGTATGGGCCCCTTATACCCCAGAATTTTATGAAAATGTTTGCTTCAGTGGTCATCAATACCTTTCTGGCTTAGAAACCATTGGCAAGTCAAGATTTGCATTGTTTTCTACCCCATTTGCCTCAAAATTGAGTTTTTCGGCACCCTCCCAAAATTACTAACTTTTACGCCACTTTTCTAATGTGAAAGTGCCCTACAATTGATTACGGCCCCTTAGTGGAGGACGACTCAGTTTAGGTGCTGTACTTACAGCTTCCTCCTTTCTTTTCACACTGAGCCTGTGTTTGACTGCTATACAGCTATACAAGCCGCAGCCCTTCTCCTGTATGCTGCTGTTAGGATACAGCAGAAGCAGATTTTTAATTAAATTAATATTTTGACGGCCATGGGCCCTCCAGGGGCTTCTGGCCCTAGTTGGCCGCACAAAACAGCCTATAAGCATCCGCCCTTATACATGTACTCACTTTTTTTTATGTATGTAACAGTTTATGCATGTATATACTTACATAAACATTTTTTACATTGTACATTTTATACTTCACAGTTGTTATTTTCACAATTACTGGAAACAAAAACAGTGCTAAAAAATCACAACAAAGGGCAGCTAATGAGTCCCCCATTCTGCTGTACACGGGAGTCCCTAGAGTAAGACCCCCTGAGGATAAAAAAATCCCATATTTTGTGCATAGAGGATAAATCTATATATTTTTTAATGAGAAATCCACTTTGATTATGCTCATCAAGAAACAGGCAAATATATATTATATACAGCTATATTATATTCATAGGGTGGCCAAATTCACTACTATAATTGACTGTATGACTTTATGCCTGATTGGATTAGTATACAAGGAGAAGACGCTAATTTACTGTTTAATAAATAATACAGTTACCTTCCATCATCTCCAGCCATAAATATTCATATAGAAGACACAAAATCCAAAAATGAAAATCATATTGATGAAGATACAAATAACACTCTCTCAAAATTACTCATAACCGGGGCCAGAAAGCTTTTCTACTGTACATGAATAATACAATAAGTATCCTTGGCCTTTGTAAAACTTACTTTATTGCTGAATATTTTATTCCCTGGCAATGTTTTGTTATTCGTATGACTTCAGTTAGTTATTATGTATACAGGTAGCCCTTAGTGTCTTACATGTTTTTATTATTAAATTTGGAATGTGATAGTTTGGTTATATAAGAAAAGCTACAGTGCATTCCAGGAGTTAAGTTTTTCTAGCATCCGTCAGGTAATAACCTCTGCTATGTTATGGCTGCAGCAAGTAAATTTCTCATTTTTTCTTTGTGGAGATCTACAGATACGCAAATGTTTGCATTGCTTAATGTTCAGCTTATAAACTAGTCACTACTAGTAGTTGTCTGTGACTTACTTCTATCTCTATTGTGCAAGCATTATCTGTGGCTATGAGGATTGTCATTACAGGTTATGGTAATTCAGTTATTTCTTCTCCTTATCGTCGCTGTATACTTACCCAGTGCGATCCAGCGATGCCCCAGCCCCGCCTCTGTGTCTGCCCCCATGATGACATCTATAGACATCCTCCAATGACCTGTTCTCAGCCCTCGGTTATGCGGCGGTTATTTCAGTTTTGCGGCTTGGTTGCCAACTACATCACTTCTGGTAGGAGCTGAAAGGCATACTCTTGGCATGCGTTCCAAATAAATTCACAGGTACATTATCTTTGTATTAACTACTGTGATTGGTCCACTTACCCTACTTTACATATACTCTGGAGTTACCACCTATGGCGGACTGTATGTAAGCAATTGTGCATGTCAATTTCCCCTGATGAAGAATGATGCCATTTGCTCATTTGGAAATGGATTGGGACTTACTGCCAGGGCAGGTAATGACCAGGGATACCTAGTCACTCTACAGGGTGTTTGGTACTGCCCTTGTTAGGTTGGAAGTCTTTGAGGTTTGTGGGGAATCAGATCGACAGATTGAGCGTTTCGGGTATAACAGGGATACTACCCTTTTTGTACACATCTGGATCCTCCCACTTGTGGCTCCTGTCCGTCCTTTACTGCATTCACACCAAGACGGGTATGATCCAGCCATTGCTATGAAAAGGTAATTTTGGGTCACTACCTGCATAGAATGCATTATTGATTTTTTGAAGAGAAAGTCTGTAGTAGATGTCCAGTGCATAAACTTCACAGAGATCTGATAGAGCTGATATTCTTCTTTATTCAATAGAGGACAACATGTAGCATGCACATATTGATAATTGATTATTACTGTGATAATTGATAAACTGTATGTGCATGCTGCATGTTGTCCTCTATTGAATAAAGAAGAATATCAGATCTCTGTGAAGATTATGCCCTCTACTATAGACTTTCTCCTTGCATTGTTTGTCCTTGGACTCGAGACGTTGTTACATGTGCTGCTCTATGGATCTGGCTGACGGAAGTGCCGACACCAAAAGGAGGATGAGCTGGCATTTCTACCTATTCTTTTTTCTCCATTTTTAATTTTTGTTTCACTTTTTATTACATGTTTACGGAAAATTATGTTATGACTATATTCAGTACATACCTACACCTTTTTTTCTAATTTGATCTACAGACCAGTATCAATGTGCAGAAAGCATTTGGGGCTGAAACCAAAAACTTACTATTAGCCCCAGAAGTGGATTTGTCTGAATTTGAGACTATTTTTCTCCTGTCTCATTCATGAGAGAACAGGTTAGAACGGGTAGGTGGGGAGATAAATAGAGGAGGAAATATTTTCATCTGATAAGACGTGTTCCTTTTATTCCAATGATGGTCTACATTTTCTCCCGAGGTTATAAAATTAGTGCCTGTTGAAGAACACCTTGCCTAACTTACCTCTATATTATACATAGAAATAGTTAAATTGATAACACAAGGTGAACATCTACACCTTTTTCTTTTTTACACTCTTTCCCTTTCCCTTACTAGTTTCCATTTCATCATCTTTTAACTTTGTTCACTTTGACATAAATATGCAATACACTTTCTTCTGTATTGTCTGATCATTATTTCAGGTATTACTTAAAGAACCACTCCTAAAAGCATAAATGCCTAAAAATACAGATATTCTAATCACAATCCTTTAACATTACAGGCAGTCCCCGGGTTACGCACAAGATAGGGTCTGGAGGTTTGTTCTTAAGTTGAATTTGTATGTAAGTCGAAACTGTATACTTTATAATTGTAGATCCAGACAAAAAAAAAATTGGCCCCAGTGAAAATTGGAGTTTAAACATTTTTTGCTGTAATGGAACAAGGATTATCAATAAATCTTCATTACAGAAACTCTACAGCTGATTATTGCAGTCTGGGACTATAGTAAAGCATTCAGAAAGCTTCACCAGAGGTCAGAGGGGTCTGTCTGTAACTATGGGTTGTCTTTAAGTCGGGTGTCCTTAAGTAGGGGACCGCCTGTACACTGTAAAAGTCCACTTCATACAACTTCTTACATTTAAAAGGAGGATCCGTATGCAGACATGCCCTAAGCAAATATTAAGGAATATATCTCCTCTCTGCAGTGCTTTGATCCAATGCTCCTTTTTTATCTGAAAAGCTGTACATGAGAATACATCTCCACAAGGTGATATGTAAGGGTTCTAATATTCCAGAAAGTTAATAAAGCAAAAGAATTCTAGAATTGAATTCAAGAACTGTTTAGAACAACTGATATTAAGTACATTTTTATTAAAACATTTAGTACATTTTTATTAAAATAAAAACAGATGAGGCATAACATGGATTTAGATAACAAATACAGGCAGTCCCTGACTTAAGGACACCCAACTTACAGACAACCTCTAGTTAGCCTCTCTGCCTAGTGTGACCTCTGGTGAAACTTTCTAGATGCTTATGACGTACTGTAGGAAATTTACTTTAGTCCAAGTCTGCAATGTTCAGGTGTTTGCAATGTTAATCCCTGTTCCCATGTCAGCCCAAAATGTTTAAATTCCAATTGTCACAAGTACCAAAAATTAATTAGCCTGGAGATGCACTTAAATAATACACTGTACCTGTAACTACTTAAATACAACTTCAACTTTAGAACAAATCTACAGAAACTTGTACGTAACCCGGGACTGCCTGTACATGAAATACTTCTGTTTGCATATGATGAAAGCACATTGGGGAGATTTAGTTATTGGATATATGCACTCAGACCCCTTCTATTACATTAGATTATCATGCTTCTTTCATATGCAAATTTTATTTGTTGTGTTTTATGATTTACCATACCTCCTTAATGATGTCTTTAAAATGGTTTTCCCATTTCAGTAAATAAAGGTTATTGATTGTATGATGAAAAGTTATACAATTTTCAAACATACTTTCTGTATCAAATCCTCATGGTATTCTGAGGTATTGGGAGCATCATTGTTTACCAGTGGATAGAAACCTGTGCATGGTCATGTGAGGCCACACGGCTCTGATTACTCACTGTAATACTAAAGAACCATGCACCTTAGTGACATCACATGACTATGGACAGGTTTCTATCCACAGGTAAACAATGACACTTCTTGTAGCATGACAGCAAGAGATCTAGAAAACGTTGAGGAATTGATACAGAAAGTATTTAGAAAAATGGTATAACTTTTTATTCTACAAAGAATAACATTTATTTTCTGAAATGGGACAACCCCTTTAAACACACATAATAAACAATATTAATAATAATAAACATACTCATAAAATAGGAAAGCAAGAGTCAGCGATATTTATCTGTCTCTTTTAAGCCTTTATATTTGCATATACTTGGAGACACAGTCAGGCACATTTCTAATACACTTTATTTGGTTTGGTTTCTTGAGACTTTAATAATCTCTCCTTTATTTGTTCTGACTTAAATGTTGCTACGTTTTAAAGAAAGCAGTAAAGGTCCAAACTACTTTTTCGTAGCTCATTAGTAAGGTGCTCCCTGCTGCTGCAGCACAGTCCTGTGTGTATTAAATGTTACAATGTGACCATAGGTTCACATCCACTTTCATGATAATGTATCAGTAGTTTTTATATGTTCCATGATAAGAGCTTATATGAATGCTAATGAGTGTTACTCATTTCTCACTTCATCATACTCTCTCAGGAGCAAAAGGTTTATTTAACTAATGAGGGCACTGCAGAGATGAGCACATGAGAAAATCAGATTCTGTTAAGTCATTTGTATTTAGTTTACTTTTCCTTTTTACTGCACATCTATCTGCTGAGCATAAGGGCTACTCATAAATCAATCGTGGAAAAGTAACATCAATCTCCTTAAAAGTGAACCTTACAATTTGTAGTGAGCGGATAGCTCTACGTTACTGATAGAAGAGGTTGCAGGTTATCCATTACAAGTGATTATGATCTATGGTTAAAATTTATTACCAGGGATACACAGTATCTGCTTTGGATAGCCTCAAATTGTAAAAGGAACTCCTAGTGATAACCTTCCAACAATTGTTCAATATCCTTTCACTGCCCCACAGGGAACATTAAGTATTACATACTATTTATTTAAACCATGTACATGGGTTAAACATGTACACATGGTTGTACTTTTTTTGGACACCTATTTAAAGTGTATTAATCAATTTGGGTTTATCAAACACATTTTTCATTGATGACCCTATCTTTGGTTGTCAGTTCTCCCTGAGCAAGTGCGTGAAGACTGGCTACAATAATGTTTCTTATCCGCTGCACAGGATATTCTTACTATTTTTACTCAATCAGAGGTAGCAGCACAGAGGACATTATACTTCAGAACTATGCAATGTAATTGTGAATTTAGTACTGTGATAAGTTGTGGCAAGAAAATAGCAATATCTCAAAATTGGGATATCAGGATGCTTGGGCAAGAAAAATAGTATTCCCCAGAACCAGACCCTATCATAAAATTAATGGAACTTGGGAATTTTGGATTGCTACTTAGATAGAATTTTGCTGATAGAAAATTGTCATTCTGTGGGGATCCTAGCGGATAAATTGATCATATATTTCTGCTTCCCCAGGCATCAGACTTATATGTCATGCAATATATATTGTAATTGTATTGTATTGTATTGTATTGTAAGTTCCTTTTATTTTATCAATTAGTTTATTTTTGTATTGTATGCTTATGTCTGTTTATTTTGTTACCTTTTGTATGATACCCTCTGTTAACCTTTTGTAAGCAGTGCCCCCTTTTATATAAAACTTTAATTCAATAAGAACATTCTTGTGTTGTAACAATTCAATTGACTCGGAAGAGACATTGCCAAAGTTATTTGCTTTATTAGTCAGTGTAACATTGTGTTTGGGCATAGTCTGTGCAAGGTGTCTTATCAGCCTTATATATGATGAGAGGTGGCTGGAGGGCGGAGAGCTGTCAGAGGACTGCCCAGCATGACCCAACAGGCTCCCTTCTTGAACCTAAATCTGTGATCTTGTCATGAGTAAACACTTAACTCGAAAGTGCCTTTGCTTCTTTATATGCTTTCGGCCTGTGTCTCAATTGAGCAACTTGATCCTACTGCCTCATTTTCAAAGACTTGTATAGGCTGAAGCATGTAACCTGGTCCCACTGTACACAGACTTTTGAAGAGGGATTTTATCACTAATAGTGATCAGTGTAGGAAGCAGGAAACAATGACTTTATATTTACTGCTTAACTATTTTCTATACCATTGATTATTAAGAAAAAAAATAATTAAAGATATGTATTGAGAGTACTTGATGATCAATTTTAAATTAGACACCATACGTGTGTCAATTCTTTATTTTGGCATGTGCCATGTGCAAGATATACTGTGTAATAATCCTTCTGTGTATAATCAGACAATTAACTGGGATGTACTTGCTAATATATATTTTTCAGCATTTTGTTTGACATAAAGATATCCCTATTGAGATTTATTTTCCTAACATGGGTGCAAAATTATAGTTGTTAGTGTATACAGGCAGTCCCGGGTTACGTACAAGATCTGTAGGTTTGTTTTTAAGTTGAATTTGTATGTAAGTCGGAACTGTATATTTTATTATTGTAACCCCAGTGAAACTTGTTAAAATAAAGGTTTTGCTGGCTTAGTTTTGTGCCTATTTTGCTGTAATTCAGCTAATTTGCACCATAAAATCTAACACAGTCTACAATCATTGAAAAAGGAACAAATACAGAGAAAAGAAACAATAACAACTATGATAAATGTTAACCTGTGAGTCCCATTAGTATAAAAGAAAGCGGTATAAGGCCTTCCTCTTACATAGCAGCACTACTGATTCACTCTTTGATGTATCTGCAGAAGATATGATATTTGTAATATAGCAGTACAAATGCTGAATTTGCATTGTTCTTAATATTAATGACAATAAGATAGATGTGTATCATGAGAAGAAAAGGGAGGGATAAAAAGTAAGAAATTAAAGGGGTTGTACTATGAAAGCAATTTTTCATGAATGTTTCTTCTCAATAACTTAATTGTTATACTAACCGGAAATGTTGCAAAGAACATCTGCTTTATATACGATTGTACTCTGCACTGGGTCTCATTATCTTTTTTCTGCATTTTTAAAATATTTTTTTCCCATTTTTTTAAGCACTCCTTGGTGACCCATCACAACACTATTTTACTAATAAACCCTGCTGAGATATATTTCTTCCATTATTTTCTGACCAATGGTCCATGATCAGTCTTCTATCACAGAAATCACTGCCAGGTCTCTACTGTGTAACAACAGAGACCAACCAGCTATATCATCCACTCAGCTCCTAAGCCATGGTCATTCTTGAAGGGCCAACAACCACCATACATATACAAACAGTTTTGTCTTAAAGTATAAATGTATATAATGAATCAATCCCTCATTGGGTAATTGAAGAAGAGTATATTAGAAATATGTTGGGAATATGCATCTTTACATTCCTGCTTTATAATTTGTGTAAATGCTTGTTTAATCACTGCAAGGCCAGCAGCACACAAATACCTAGTCCATGAAGACGGACCGGTATGCTGGTCAGATCCCACGGACTGAGCACAATGCTGTGGATGGGAGTTGTGAATAGTTGTTATAGTGTTGGTGCTGTTTTTTGACTAACAGATAGGGAATCCTTTCATAATATTTCTCTATGATGCATCCAATGCACAGTGCTCAATCTGTGGGTTCTGACCATTACCGGCGTCTGTTTCCATGGGTCAAACACATTCGTGTGTGGCCAAAGTACTTTTAGTGAGTGGATGGGTTCTTCTTGGTGTTGAGCTGTAAAGTTTTGTGGAGTGCTTTGACCACTTCATCATTTCCATTTGCTGCAAACCATTATGTGTTTAGTCTACCAACATGTGGATTCATAAAATATGCTGTTTATGGATTTTTTTTTTCCTCTGGCTTTCTTTCAATTTTTCGCAGTGTTCTGTCTCTTTATCCTCAATTAGGACACATTATAAACTCTTCTTCATCATTCCTCTCAAAAGGTTTTTTCCCCTAATAGTTACCCCGTTGTGCTGTACATTTAATATGATGTACATTACCTGCTTAACATAATTAGACTATAATTAAGTCTTAGACAACTTGTATAATTTATCAGGCTGGAGGGCACATTTAGAATCTCAGTACACAGGTCTTATGCAGCCATTTATCAATGAAGAAGTAGGCTGAAAGCTGCATAATCTCCTCTGGGTGACTGTCCAGAACTTGCCCAATCTTAAAATACCGATAATAATATTATTTCTTGGTCCAGAGAATGAAAGAATCTAATAGAAGAGGTAATTATTTTAGCAGTGATTAGTTTTGTCTTTGAGTTAATGTTCACATAGATACATAGAATCGCTTGTGTTCAGCCTTTTGTACTATGATCCCTTGGTATGAGGTCAGGCTCTAAAACTCACAATATAATATCTGACATAATAAAATGCTTTTGAGAATCATTTCTATCTGCGCTGAGCTAATGTACATTTTCACATTAGACGGCTGTACAACTAATGGAAATGAAACATATAATTATTTTTTTGAGACATCTCTTTAAGAGACAGGAGAAGCATATGCATTTCCAAATGCCTAAACATCTTTCATTTATAAATTGGCCTGAAATCAGCAGTAACACATTTCTAATTTGTATTCTGTCTACAGAATATCCTGAGGGAAAACATTTCCATTTTCATTGAATTTATGTCCAAATAAATACATCTATCTTTCTCTTCCTTGTTGAGGTATTTCATAATACATGGTCCTAGGGAAGAATTTGCAGAGCAGTACAATTCTGCAGATGTATGCAGATGAAGGAAGATGCTGTTCTTCATATTCATTCAGTCTGCAGTCCTATATTGCCCATTACTACATGCAATATGTTATTTTAGAGAAGAGCCCTTATCTGATGTGATTCTTCTTGCAGTCACCCAATGGCTTGGCCAGAGTAGTTGTATTCACTAACAGGTAAACAGGATTACTATCAAGGCAGTGCAGGTTTACAAACTATTGGGCATCCAGAGTCAAAGTCCATAAAAGGGACCTTTAGTTGCTTGTCAAGCATTTCTTCATGGGATGAACATGTTTCCATTTGATTTAAAAGACATGAGACCCATTTGTATCATACACCACATCACCTCCACTCACATGCCTGCAGAAGCCAGAGAGGGGACGTACAGACAAAATGTGATAGTAGGATACATAGCGTGCCACACACAAGTACTCCAAATGTTGTTAGGAGTAAGATCTCAAAATTGCATTTGTAGAAATTTTCAAAGTGTAACAACAGGTGAATAAATTCACAGGAAATACAGATAGAGATTTATACCTAAAATACAAATAGAAGGAACATGGCCTGTTTAGACAGATGCAGATATTGTGACCATAAATTTCTTTGTGTAACTGTTTAAATGAAGCGCTGTAAGTTCCACAGTAAGTATATTGTGATGGAGGCTGTCAAAGGCACAGCAGCCATGACTGTTAATATTTACAGCTACTGGTACTTTCTTATAATTTATTTACCTTATTACCTTCTGCCCAAGGTATCTATGATACTAATCCCCAAGAAAATAGAAAGAAGAACACAGGCGGCGGCCCTAGTGCAATAGGTTATTTGTAGAGTTTAAGTTGAGATTGTAATGTCTGCTCACCTTGGGACACCTTGTGTCTATTGCGTTGGAGCAGATATCGGAGATTCAGTGAAGCGGGTATGCTGCGTCTAACCAGATTCCGGTACTGGGTAGTGCCGGATAGAGTAATTGTAGAGGTATGGTAGTAAAATATCCGGGTTAGTGTAAGACGCGCTTCCCAAAGTTAAGATGATCCAACATATAATGCTTGGGTTTGAAAAGGTTTTATTCGGGTAATTTGGGAATTTTATTACCCGAATAAAACCTTTTCAAACCCAAGCATTATATGTTGGATCATCTTAACTTTGGGAAGCGCGTCTTACACTAACCTGGATATTTTACTACCATACCTCTACAACTAATCACCAAGGACTTTCTGTTTTATGCAATGTGTGGTTAGAAGTTACGATATGAGCACCTGAATTATATCATATTTAAGTGTGTGCTACTGTTTCTTTGGATAAACCATTTAAGAATATCAAATGTGCTGTATAGAAATAGAATATATTTTTGGGGCTCATGAGGATAAGCAAAGGTTTTGTACACTCACCGGCCACTTTATTAGGTACACCATGCTAGTAACGGGTTGGACCCCCTTTTGCCTTCAGAACTGCCTCAATTCTTCGTGGCATAGATTCAACAAGGTGCTGGAAGTATTCCTCAGAGATTTTGGTCCATATTGACATGATGGCATCACACAGTTGCCGCAGATTTGTCGGCTGCACATCCATGATGCGAATCTCCCGTTCCCCCACATCCCAAAGATGCTCTATTAGATTGAGATCTGGTGACTGTGAAGGCCATTTGAGTACAGTGAACTCATTGTCATGTTCAAGAAACCAGTCTGAGATGATTCCAGCTTTATGACATGGCGCATTATCCTGCTGAAAGTAGCCATCAGATGTTGGGTACATTGTGGTCATAAAGGGATGGACATGGTCAGCAACAATACTCAGGTAGGCTGTGGCGTTGCAACGATGCTCAATTGTTACCAAGGGGCCCAAAGAGTGCCAAGAAAATATTCCCCACACCATGACACCACCACCACCAGCCTGAACCGTTGATACAAGGCAGGATGGATCCATGCTTTCATGTTGTTGACGCCAAATTCTGACCCTACCATCCGAATGTCGCAGCAGAAATCGAGACTCGATGAGCTTGTGCAAATTGTAGCCTCAGTTTCCTGTTCTTAGCTGAAAGGATTGGCACCCAGTGTGGTCTTCTGCTGCTGTAGCCCATCTGCCTCAAAGTTCGACATACTGTGCGTTCAGAGATGCTCTTCTGCCTACCTTGGTTGTAACGGGTGGTGATTTGAGTCACTGTTGCCTTTCTATCAGCACGAACCAGTCTGCCCATTCTCCTCTGACCTCTGGCATCAACAAGGCATTTCCGCCCACAGAACTGCCGCTCACTGGATGTTTTTTCTTTTTCGGACCATTCTCTGTAAACCCTAGAGATGGTTGTGCGTGAAAATCCCAGTAGATCAGCAGTTTCTGAAATACTCAGACCAGCCCTTCTGGCACCAACAACCATGCCACGTTCAAAGGCACTCAAATCACCTTTCTTCCCCATACTGATGCTCGGTTTGAACTGCAGGAGATTGTCTTGACCATGTCTACATGCCTAAAAGCACTGAGTTGCCGCCATGTGATTGGCTGATTAGAAATTAAGTGTTAACGAGCAGTTGGACAGGTGTACCTAATAAAGTGGCCGGTGAGTCTATGTGTTCAAATAAAAACCAATGCGAACCATAGTCTATTGATGCTTAAGAGTCATAGTACTAATGCATAGAAACACACACATATACAATGTGACTTTTATTATAATGATTTTAGTGTCTTAAACAAAAACCATCCAGTATATTCTGGAGTGAAACATAACATTAGCATTAACTAGCAAATGTTGCTGAGAAGAACCCCATCACAGCAAGTAAAGTTCTAGTGTCAGAATGATGGATGTTACCATCAAAGCAGTAAACTCACACAACCATTTTTATTGCTACAATAACTTCATTTTAACTGACATTGATGAATCTAGATACAGGGGATGCATTTAAGTTGACTATAGCTTGGTGACATTTGAAGGAAAGTTTCCTTGTATCCTATCCATTTTCTTAACATTTTGTAAATCTGTTCCCACTTAATATACTGTTTAGTAATAAACTCTTTCTTTTCTGTATGCAGGGTTCTGGTAGAACAAAGTTCTTTTCATTGAAAATATAATGTTTCAATATTGAATTTAAAATAAGAATTATAACAAAAACTGTAATTGTATGTAAACAGATATGGGCTTTCTATCATGTTAAATATTGGTTTTAAATTCAAATTTTGTGCTTTAGGCAGTTGTGTTTTAGGTTATAACTTTGATACATATACTTACATTATGAAGTCTACACAGAATTCCACATTATAGATTTGTGTCCTGCAGATGCTCATCCTGGTCAGTTTTAAACATAGAAGGATAGAGCTGTAATTACTCAGTCTTACATCATATTTCTATTACCTATCATCATTCACATATTCTTGTAGTAAATAATGTAACCCTTCTCACCATTGTGTTATGTGTATGATACTAACCTATCTACCTAAAAGGAAAAGACATTAAAAAGGTTGGCCACTTATTAAAAAGGTTGTACCGCACACAGATTACACAGCACTGCACAGAGTTTGCTAAACCAGTCCCTGTCCCCAGTGGGGCTCACAATCTAATCAGTATGTTTTGGAGTGTGGGAGGAAACCGAACCCACGCAAACATGAAGAGAACATACAAACTCTCTATTAGGTAATTTACCAATTTGCATCTATTAATAGTTCTTCACCACTTTCTTGATATGTAAAGTAAAGCCTCCTGTCTTTTCCCTAATCTGCCAGACATTCCTGTCGATAAAATGGCTGCATGATGCTCCCTTTGCGGCCATTTTATAGACAGGAATGTCTGGCGGAAGAGGTAAAAGACAGGAGGCTTCACTTTATATATCAAGAAAGCAGAGCAGAACTTTTAATAGGTGTATATTGGTAATAAGTCTAACACCCCCCCCCCCCCAAACTTACAAAAAATGTGAGGTAAAGTGGCCAACCCCTTTAATGAATTGTAGATAAAGTCACAAAATATTGTTTAGATACCAGTTATAAATTATAAACCAGGAAATTATATGCCAAATAAATTGTCCTATGGGAGTACTGTAACCACCTTGAAGCTGAATGTTTCTCCACAGCCCTACTTACTTGACTATATACTAAGCTACTGCTAATTTTGATATTAATAATTTCCTGAAAGTGTAACACACTGCCATGTGCAAACATCAAGGTTAAGGATTTATTATAGTTAGACTGGCTAAAAAAGTCTGTGTTTCCAGAGAAACTTCTGGGTGCTCCCCAGAAGTTTGGTCTAAGCTACAACTAATATTATATTCACAGAAACTGCTGCCAGGTCTCTACTGTGTAATATCACAGACCAACCAGCTTTATGTAGTCACAAATATTGGTTATATGCCTCCTTTCATTCCTGCTTCATAATTTGTATAAAATCTTGTTTCATTACTGTAATGCCAGCTGCACACGATTGTGCTCAGCCCTCGGAGACTGACCTGTATGCTCGTCAGATCCCATGGACTGGGATCTTTGAATCATATTTCTTTATGATGCTAGGACTCTCATCCACTGCACAGTGGTGCTCAATCTGTGTTGCCGAGACAGATGTTTTATATCTTTGGCAGGGAGTCTTGTTAATTCACTTAGGGGGTGTTTTACTCCTCATCAAGAATGGGTGATGCCCAAGAATGGGTGTTGTTAACAGAAAAAAAAACACTGTGCATAACACTTTTACTACGTACAGTGTGAAATGCCCTACATGCAGTTTGCCTGTGTAGTGTGTGGAGGGCCCCAGATTCAGGGTTTTGGGTGCACTTTCTTCATAAATCTGGCACCCTCTGCACAGCTCAACTTTTTTTTGGTGCATCTTTAACATGTAGCATGCAACACACTTCTGAACTTTGCATGTTAAATATGGTGCACGGTCCGACTGAGCACCGGAATGCCCACTTTAGTGCTGAAATTTGTGTCTCATGAAGCTTAGCGCAGGGAGAAAGGGCAAAATCTGACAAAAAATGGCGATTAGTCCTTGGTAAATGTGCCCCTCTATCTTTTAAATGAGAAAAAAGTTTTGTAATATGTCACAAACATTAATATATATTACAAAAGTCATTAAAATGATTGTTGTATCTGCATGACTAAATCAAGGTTTTGATTAACGTTATAATTAGATGTCAAGACCTACACCATTAATAAAAATATTAAATAAGGTCCTACATATGTTTATTTTCATTTACCTGAGGAGTGCCACTGCCAACATTTGTCTTTAGTAGTCATCAGACCGAAGTGATTCTTGATGAATAAGATTTAATGCATAATAACATATTACACTTTACATGATCCTCATAGCTCAGAATGTTTTGACAGACGTAACAGAGTTTAATTTAATGTAAAAATGAATTTTTTGTGCACAGTTGGTTTATGTGTAGTACTATGAACTGTGCTACAAGGGGAAGATCAATAATAAACTGATTTAAGCGATAAGCGTTACTGAGTAACCAATAATTTTTTTAGATTTGTACCATACTGTTTTACTATAGGTGATGCTCCAATTTTCTTTCTAACATGTTTATAATGTAAAATTATACTTAACCCATAATAGTTATATACACAGATTTACAGCATCTGATATTTAAGCAGTTTCAACATACGCCAGTGTATGAAGTGTTATATGAAGGTGTATGATAAATTTCCCCCTTTGACCTTAATGCTAGTATCAGAATAACCAAATGTGTTCATAACCTTTCTCTAGTGTTTATGTGACTAAACCAGTGCACTCATCCATTATTGTAATCAAGTAAAAATTTCGTAGAACGCAGCTCTCACTAAATAACCGAATCCTTGATGGTGAGCAGAACTCAAGTTTTGCTAAAAAATAACATTGATGTGCATGAACAAAGCATATGGACAATGATTATTCTGGCAGGACTTCCCTGTTATACAGCAACAAGTCTCCTTCATAAAAATATGCAGAAAACAATTGACTTCCAACGTACAGAAAAAAGAAATGAAACATCACTGTGTTTTGTTATAGAATAGACATTCACAGTTTCCTGCATAACAGCCTTTGAAATGTACTCTATGAAGCATAACAAATGTGTTATAGGAAAACCTACTCTGACTTTTAAATATATGGGTTTAGGCTAAGGACTGCACCAGTTGTAAGGAAATATTTCAAAAGCCTAAATTGCTACTTTGAGAGGATATGAAGTAGTTCGGGCATTTTGTAATGCATGGCACATGGGGATAAGTACTTCATTATGTATAACATTGAAGATCACATGAACCCTATTGACTGAAGGATCATTGTTTATTTGAGAAAATGGACAAATCATATATTTTCTATAGTGAGTTTAAATGTAGTAGTTATTTTTCCTATCCCATAACAGTGGAATTGACACATCTTCAGCATCATCCATCATAGTGATCAGAACGATAATACAGAAATACTGTAGTCAAAGGTCATTTGGAGACATTTGTCAACCAATCTAAGAGGAAGTAGTCACACTATTCTGATATTAGAATATGGCTTCTTGAGTATTAATCTTGCATCAATATGGTTCGGACCTCAATATATTACTCTTTGGATGAGATACATCTACTGTCTCGAGAGTTCATTCTCTGCATCTTTCATTTCTGAGAATTTGACTTCTATTATTGGGAAGCTGACAGACATTTAGGTGTGTTATTATGTTAAAGCCACTGAGAAGTGATATGAATGACATTGATTACCTAAAGCAGATGGCACCTGTCAAGGAATCGAAGATATCAGACAGCAAATGAAGTCAGAGTCACTTCTTTTGAAGTCCATGGGTAGGAAGCAACAGGCAAGAATAAAGATCTGAGCAACTTCGACAAAATTGGGTGCCTAGGTGATTATTTTCCAAATGACAGGTCTAGTGGGATGCAGCTGGGATGCAGTATTAAGTGCCACTTGTTAATACATCTGTTCCATTCTAAATGTCTCTGCATGTAATACTACCTGTGCCTTTATCTCCTTTCCCTGTTCACCATGCTGCCCAGAACCTGTTTCTCTCGCTTTCAGACCATCCTAATGGCATCACCCACTGTACCTCTTTCTCTCACAGTCTGTCTCACTGACAGACATAGGGAGAGGGCAGGGGCCTCTTTACCTCAATCCCAGCACTGGTCTTCTTTAAGTGTGACATGCCGGGATCGCTGAAAAAAAAAATTAGAAAAAGCAGCCCGGAGCGTGGGGATGATTTGTTAATTACACAATGCTGGAGAAGGAGGTGATGAAGGTCACACAAGAGGTGTGAATTTATGTCTCCTGTGTGATATTTACCTCCCTCTTCCATTGTGAAGACCGAGGGGGCATCATGAAGGAGGCTTGAATAATTAACAGCCTGAAGCTATGGACATCAGGTCCCCAGGATCCGGGCTACTTTTTCTAATTTTTCTTTTCAACAATCCCGGTGTGTTAAGCTTGAAGAAGACCAGTGCTGGGATTTAGGTGAAGAGGATGATAGGTGAGTATGTTCAGTTTTGTTTGAATTTATTTTAGTGGTAGATTTCCTTTAAGGGTTATTATTCAGTCAGTAAAGGCACATGGGCAACTTTTGTAAAAGAGCAGACAACCCTTTTAAGCTACTTCATTAGCCGTCTATAGTACATTAATATTCCTCAAATTGCTATTTTGTTATTGTAAAAATAGCAGTTCTTGGCTCAGGTTCAATTATTTTTTGCATCACAGAGTATGATGGCACATTGCTAGGTTATGCCATCCTACAACTGTAACTCTGCATCCCATTGTCCAGGGTTCTCAAGAGTAAATCCTCTGCAGTCAGTCATATCCTAATCAGCTGCAATAATGTTCTGTGATTGGAAAACCCCTTATATTCTTGTAGATGTTGTGCAGATATAGCCATCTTTAACTGAAATCTGTGATATCACACAACATGCAATGGAAATCAATGGAGGGAAGTCAAAGATGGCTAAAGCTGTTTGCGTAACACATTAGCTGTCATGGTAAGCTTGGCTATACCCCTATACCTAATTTTCATCTGTGGATAATATTTATTGTATACATAGTCCTACTTTTTAGATTATTGTTTGCACAGCACTAGAATTTACATTGTATTAATAGAGTGCAATCTGGAAAACCCTTTAGGGTAAACCCATGCAAGTTTCATTTCTGCAAGTGGTTAAGGCTGTACAAAATTCTTTCTTATTTACAGTGAATTTATTGTTGAAGACACTTCATTGCAATTGTGACAGTCGGAACACTGCTCATGTTCATCTCCATAAGTTTTTCCAGTTTCATCAAAACATGCCGCCGGCAAGTAAGTGAAGGACAGGATGTCATTACTTATGATCTACATCTCATCAAACAGGCAGATGGGAAAGATAAATTCAATAATAGATGTGTGTCACACAGTATGGGATCCACGTGTATGTCACATTTTCACAGCACTCACTTTACTTTACATACATATTGTTTTTTTCTGAAAGTGTAACTTACCTGTTAAGGTGGCAATATACAGTATAGTGGCAAACAAACGTAACAAAGTGAGCATAAAATATCTAGGTCACTGTCATAGGTAGAAAACAACAAGCCACTTACAGTAGTTAAAATCTAAGGAAAAAGTGAAATGAGAATTTGTAAAATAATGCTACTGAATCCATGAATAGAGTACTACGTGCATTTGTAATGTTGTCAGAGCTGTCACTTTGGATCTATTGCATGGAAATATCCCAGCGGTTACATTTGGCTCACCTGGAGAATGATCACTCCCTGGAGAGACCCTGTTTGCGGCTGACAGACGGGTTTAAAAAGTGTAATGAGACAGAAAGGGAAGGATTGGGGTATAATATTTTATAAAATAAAGAATAAGACTCAAAACAGAGAAAAGGCACATAAGACTTCACAAGGCTAAAATTAGTGCAAAATATATATTTATAAAATAGACTGATGAACACCCACACTATTGGGTTTGGCTATTGCTTTAATTGTGTCAGGGACAGCAGTACAGGTGGTCCCCTACTTAAGAACACCCGATTTATAGACAACCCCTAGTTACAAACTGATCTTTGGATATTGGTAATTTACTGTATTTAGCCTCGGGCTACAAAAATTAGCTATAGCAGTTATCAAAGGTGTCTGCCATTAAGCTTTATTGTTCAATCCAACATTTTTAAAATCCAATTGTCATAGAGATCAAAAAAAATTTGGTTGGTGTTACAATGATAAAATATATAGTTCCGACTTACATAAAAATTCAACTTAAGAACAAACCTTCAGAACATATCTTGTAAGTAACTCAGGGACTACCTGTAGTGCCCATTCAAGTAAACACAAGTTCATGGATGAGTGATGTGGTTTATGAGAGAATTGAGTCGGAGCCTTAGAATTCCAGATTTATTTTGTCCCTGTTTTCTTCTTACTGGTAGACATACTTCCTTTAACTTCAGCATAGACAATCATCATGTAAATAGTTTGGGTCTATCCTAGGTTTTGACCCATCAAAATCTACCAGAAAACTCCATCATGATAAACCAGGGGCGCTTACTTATAGACCCAGGCACTGTGTCTGTGTGAATCTTTTTATATTTGTTATCGATGGCCTCCTTCCTTCTAAAATCAACTTTTAAAATTATGTTTATTAGCCCAAAGGGCTCCTGGGGTGTTTAAGAGGCTATCTGTGCTGTAGCTTCAAAGGCTGTTAGTTTGTCTCACCCTCCCTTTCCCTAAAGTAATCTCACTATAGTAGTTTCAACACACAGCGGGAAGGGGGAGTTGCTCTTTCCCCTGTTCCCTCGGCACTTTCCCAATCTGTGCTCCTGCACAGTGTAACAGTGTGTGAACTACAGTGTGGTGGAGCTCTGCTAATGCTCCCCAGAACCCTTTTGGCTCATAAGCATAATTTTAAAATTTGATTTTAGAAGGATGGAGGCTACAGATAACAAATATAAGACAATTACCACAGTCATAGTGCTTGCATGTACCTAGTTTATCTATGCTTGACTTTGATGGCAGATTTCTTTAATTGATATTTTATAATTTGTGCATTAATTTCATATAAAGCAGTGACTTGGTGAAGAATATTTAACATTGTGCTGATTACAGAATAACAAAGCTGAGAGGCTAAGTTTTAGCTGATCTGCTTTGCTGTAGACCAAATTCTTAAATCATTCATAACATAGCCATTATAAAATTTGAAGCCCATTGAAAACTATTATACATTAATAAAATATGTTTAGATTTTACATAATGAACAATATGCTAAATTACCATGTACCAGATTCATGATTACATTTCTGTGCACTATAGTAATATATATATATATATATATATATATATATATAAAACAAAGATATGGTAGCAGCACTCTTAGGGCACGTCCAAGAACCTGGACTAATAGTCCCTCCAAAATAACAAAAGAATGGCAGCACTCCGAGGTAACTTATGAAAAAAAGTACTAGTTTATTCCAACATGTGCCAAGCTACGTTTTGGCTCTATGGCTTGAGGAAGGCCATGTTGGAATGAACCAGTACTTTTTTCACAAGTTACCTTTGGGTGCTGCCATTCTTTTGTTATTATATATATATAATATATTTATATATAAAATGCTTTGAGGTATAAAGGAGGACTAAGCAGATGTTAGAAAGTTGGATTGATTCTAGCACAAAGATTGGGATGATATATGCAGGTAGTAGAAAGCCAAAACAAACATGAGATTTTACAAATTCCCCGCTGCATGGGTAGAGAGTGGGAAGGGAGTCTGCTGTAAATACACATTCATAAAGCTCGCTCTGCTCCAGCAGGCTTTGAATAACTGTCGTTTTATGTCTCGCTGCAATCCATCTTGTTGTTTGAAGTGAAATAAAAGTTACCAGTCGCACACATGCACTTACATAGTAGATTTAGCATAATTGCTTTGGATGTAATTTTGAAGCTTTCAGTTGCCAAAGCACTTTGCATAACAATATTCCTAAAACAAATTGTGTTCTGCTAGATTAAGCACGTTTGAAGATGTATGGATTTTTCAAAAAGTACTAGACATTGTGATGTACAATATTATTTAAAAAAGTAAAATAATTTATCGATACAGTATCTATAAACATGAGGTTATTAAGATATAGTTCATCACATTTTTTTCTCGTTATTTCTTTAAGCCAAGTCTGCAGTGACACTTGGACCCCAATCATTTATTTATGGACATAATGGCATAATTTACATATTTTATTAGTTGCCAGCTGAATTTATAGTGCTCTTTATTACTAAATACATTGAATATAATGAGATGGTTTAACAGATGTAAGTGTTGTCACCAGTCCAATACTGGTTTTAATATTGCGTGACTGTTGGGTTTACTACACAATTCAGTTAGCCTATAATGAGCTCAGTAGATTTGTGCGTGACTTTTAGATCTGCAATTCAATGAGGAATACTATAGGGAAAATGATTCAGAGAGGACATAGCTTAGATCTTCTCAGTACATATACTTAACCTTTTATTGAAGCACTCTGTTACAAACAGATTGATTACGGTGTTGGATACCAAATTTCCGGTATGAGTAAACAAAGCCGATATGAGTTTATTACGGCAATGCATTGTAAAAAGATTTGCCAACTTGACATTAAAGTTAACAAGTTATATGAACAGATGTAGCAAACCTTAGATTTTTCAATGACTTTTAATAGTTTTTGTTATGAAAAGCACACATTCATCAGCTCAATAGGGCACCCATCAACAGTGGAATGTATAAGGCATAAAGTGCACAAAGAGTTCTTAAAGGTGATATGCTGGAGGCAGGAAAGTAAGCAAGCATAAGGATTTAAGTGTTTTTTTTAACAAAACCCAATACCTGATGCCCACTAGATCAGAGCATCTCTGAAATGGTACATCTATTCGAACCTCTCGCTTTTCTAGAGACGCACCCATTCTATGGAATGCTCTGCCCTGGACTATCAGACTAACACCCAACTTTCAAAGTTTCAAACTTGCTCTTAAAACCCATCTTTTAGGTAAGCCTGTAACACTCGTTTACTGCATGAAGTTTTAACTTTCTTCACTAACCCATCCTGTGTCCTCCGCCTGTCTGTTATCCAGCAACCACCAGACACCAAGCTCCAGGCTTCTCTGCAGTCCCTTTCACCTTTGACTTTGTTTATAAGATGAGAGCTAATGACTGGGTCAAGCAGCAGCACCTCTATTTATTATATTATATTTTGTTCTATTCCCTTATGAAGAATGGCTGGACCTTTATATAAGCTTTCTACCTCTTGTGTTGCCCTATTCTTCCTCATAGACTGTAAGCACTTGCTAGCAGGGACCTCATTCCTATTGTTCCATATGAGTGTTTGTGCTCTGTCATGTTTTTCCCCTATGATTTGTAGAGCACTGCTGAATATGATGGCACTATGTAAATAAAGATTATTATTATCTATTGGGGTTTTTCCAGCATGCTGTGGCTAGTACCTCAGCACCTATCAATACAAAGCATGTGAATTAGTAGAACCCCCATTGGTGCCCAAAGGTCACTGATACATGAGGGGAGTTATGGCTAGCCTGTCTGGCCCAAAGTATTTACAATGGACAGAACAGTAAAATGGAAATAACCACTACGATTTCAATAGAGCCTTAGGCATGATTATTGGTTAAAATCAAATAAGATCTATAAAATCTGTGACCATCAAGTAAACTCACTACAAAATATAAAATATAAAAAGGCATACAACGGCTAGCATACTATACAATATTTATAGTATCTGCCACTCCGTGAGCCCATTTAGGACACACTAAAAGATGCAGCACCTTTTGCATTTTGACAAAGTAATTATGGTATCTTCTTTTAAATAAGAAAATAATATAAATGCTAATTATCCTTCACAAGATTAAATGAAACATGTCAGAATAGGATTACATTGTAAAAATTAAACATCAGGAATTCTACGTTAGCCTATAGCCAAATGTCAAGAATCTCACATTCATTTTTTACAGAGCAATGGTACAAATATTCTAGGGTAGCAATTGTTGATGGATACAAGAGCCTAATGGAATGCTATAAAAGGCTTGGTTGGTTGGGATGGCATACAACTTTATATAATTAAAGGGGTATTCCCACAAAGACATATTATTCAATGTACTAAGGATAACATCATAACACAATCTGTAATTCACTGTTATTAACAAAAACAGATATAATTCCAACCTGTCTCTATCATTCCTGGTGTACACAACTTTGGTTGCCACTAGACCCGATCCTGGATCTTCTGAGTTTAGGGACAGGAGGACATACTGTTCTCCTGTCTGACGCTGCACTGAGCTGAGCTCCTCTCTGCCTCTAGCCCCCACCCTTACATTCCAGGACTAGCTCACACAGAGAACAATCGTTCCACTAAGAATTTATAGAAAGAAACAGATGGATATACAGTAGCTATTACTTAAAAAAAAAAGACTTGATGGTTACAATGTTTTAAGAAAAGCCAACAAGCATGATGGTTACAAGTCTTATATGAAGCAATGGGTTAATTAAACTTGTTGACTTGTGTCTTGAGAAGGTAATGGCCCTCTTTGATGGTCATATGTCCCATAGTGTCTTGACCAATGTGGTCCCTGTTGTGAACCCTGTGGGTTACCTTTTCTAATGCACCCCAACTCATGCTCTGGTTTCTTTAGCACTGCACTTTAGGTTAAAGGCCCACAAATGTGGTCAGTCCATGAGTAGTGGACCATTCTCTAGTGGATTTCACACTGCCGAGTATGTGACTCAAATGCATATACAGGCTGTCCCCTACTTAAGGACACCCGACTTACAGACAACCCATAGTTACAGACAGACCCCTCTGATCTCTGGTGAAGCTTTCTAAATGTTTTACCATAGTCCCAGTTTGCAATAATCAGCTGTAAGGTGTCTGTAATGAAGCTTTATTGATAATCCTTGGTACCATTACAGCAAATATTGTTTAAACTCCAATTATCACTGGGGACAACTTTTTTTTGTCTGGATCTACGATTATAAAATATGCAGTTTTGACTTACATACAAATTCAACTTAAGAACAAACCTCCGGACCCTATCTTGTACGTAACCTGGGGACTGCCTGTACATATATGATTCAAGGAGTCCCTGATTCACTGTTAAAGAGGAACGCTGAACTGTAATTATGACTATGTGTCTACAGTCACATCTTGCAGGTGGTCAAGACTATGATTTCTGGTTTGTGTGCACTTCACATTGAGGCAGAAGCCTCTATGATCCCCTTTACTGTTGTCCTCTACTCATCTCAGTAAAAGTCCTAACTGCAGTAACTCTTGTGTTTTTCTGTGCTGCCTAAATATATGATCTTTACTGGAGGAAAAAATTTATTTTTAGCAGATTTCTCTAGGGAGCACAAGATGGTAGCATTGTCTAAAATGGTGCATAGCACCACCAAAGGGAATTCAATTCATTCATCAATTGCTATACAGGCAGTCCCCGGGTGTGCTTGGTCTGTGCCATTATGGTATGTATTTAAGTAAAAAAAAAAAGAGCTGGAATGTTTAAAAAAAAAATTTTGTGTTTAGAAAAATTATATTACTCAAGACTGCAAGTCTGCAGTTCCCCAAACTTATACCAAATATATCAGAAAGATCTAGATGACCTTAGCATCTATACCAAGTATTGATTTCATCTGCATTTACGAGAGCCTCAAATAACAACCAGCTACACTTTGGCTATTAAAACATGAGATGCATGAAAGCTTTCAA
This sequence comes from Engystomops pustulosus, assembly GCF_040894005.1. Classification (NCBI taxonomy): domain Eukaryota; kingdom Metazoa; phylum Chordata; class Amphibia; order Anura; family Leptodactylidae; genus Engystomops; species Engystomops pustulosus. Next base: position 132,158,571 of record NC_092413.1, on the reverse strand, counting down.
CTTTCTTGCCTTCTTAAAAAGGATCATGTATTAAAGTGGAAAATCTGCTACTTTTATACTCTAAAATGCTCTGCATGAGTACAATATTAACTTCCCTTTACATTGTACTTTGATAAACTGTTGGCATACACATTGGGCTACATCTATCAAAACTAATGCAGTCTGTACTATGTGCAGTTTGGCCTTTGGAGTGTGCAGGGCACCAGATTAATCAGAGCTGGTTGCACGTTCTTCATTAATCTGGTGCTCCCTGCACTGCTCAGGAAGTGTCCACCTTTTTTTAGGTGCACGTTGTTTATGCAGCAGAATTGTGGTGCAGACAGAATTGTGGGGCACGTCAGTAATATATGTGGAGCAAACTCACTATGCAGTAACACACCCCGTCAGGTGGACATTTTTTCTGTTGGATGTAGTGCAGCCGCAACACAAAACTGGCGCTGACACTTTATAAATACATGTGCAAGCAGTTTGCACATTCCTTTCAATGCAAAGTCAGACAGAAAACTGGGTGCAAACACTTTAATTAATGTCAGCCATTCTCTTAGTTAAAGTGCACCTGTCATTTGGTAAAAAAAAATACTAATCTTATTACTTGATAGTTACTTTGACTGTCGCTGACATTTTTCTTGTTTTTTCTTTTTCAAATAAATTACTTTTGTTTCTCAAATTTCCTTAAGATACAAATGACTTCTCGTGGTTGACATGTAAAACGTTCATAGAGACTAAATACACACTTTCACAGCAATGGTATTCTGTGAAGAAGTGGTCTCTTTCATCAAATTTCACAGACTACAAAAAGCGTTCAGTAAAATTTTGAGTAACATAACAAATTGTTTAAGGCCCCCTGGATGGGAACATGCTAAGTCCGTAGAAACTGACTTGCTGGTCGTATCCCAGTGATCAAGCACAGTGCAGTGGATGGGAATCCTTGTATCATAGTAAAAAAATGTTTTGGTAGCACAAGGTTAATCCACACAATATTGGGCAGTTGGTTTCAATATTGATGTTTTCTATGTACTGTATACATGGTATTACAGTAAAATAAAAAGGAATATGGGCCTTTATAAGTTGCTATTGTTGTTGTGATATTTGCAGATATTTCTACCAGTTATACCACATTATAGTACAGAATACAGTGGTTTAATCTTTTGTGTATTATTTACACATTGGGGGAGTTTTCTGGCAAAGAAGGCATGCAAATCTCTCCATCCCCACAACTATCTGTGTTTTTCTGCCCTACGCTCCACTTTAGGCATGTAGGGAAGGGCAGCAGGACAGGCAGAAAACTGGAGGAGACTGTAGTTGAAATCTCTGTTAGGTAAGACCTGGTCAAAACAGTTTTGACCTGACGGAGACTACGGCTTAGTAGATCTGGGATGCCGGGGGGAATTTTAAGACTGGTGTTTAAAATGCCAGTATTAATACATTCCCCCAACCTGTGTTTAGTTCCTGAATGGTTGCTTGATTCTTCTGCTATTTCCTCTAAATATATGGGAATTTTCCAACACAAAACATAAGTGGCTGAACAGCTATAGAATAATCTTCCATCTTCTGTGTACCAGATAGTTTAATTTACTCCTAACTCTGGAATATTATTAATAAATGATTGACTTTCTCAATTGAATAATTAATTCATCTTCTTAATTATTTCACCAATTAATAATTAATGACTCCCTTAATTTTTCTATCAAAGTGTTTGCTGCATTGCACTTGAGTTTGATGAATCCCATTAAAAAAGAATGCAAAACACAAAAGAGCGTGGATTATACTAGTTTGTTTTATGAGTATTATTTGCATGTCCTCTGATGATCTTGAGGAGCATATGTAACACGTGTGAAGCTTTGGTTTATGCAGGGTACAGGTTGCTTGCTATAGAAATATATGACTCATACGCTAATGCTAGGTACACCAGCATATGATGTAATCCCCGCTACTCTGTCGTGGCAGATATATCATGAGGCTCTGACCTGGAGTAGACTTGCAGGTGCTGACCCACTCTACCGCCAAGCATGCCCCCCTTCACTCCCCTCCATGTCCCTCTATGGAATGATGTAAGGGGGAAATAATCACAATTACTTGCAGTTCACTAGGAATTCGTTTTCTTCAGTTTTCTGTCAGATTTTACACGCATGACTTTAACGTGTTTTTCACAAACTGATGAAGGTAGTCTATTTTTATATAGCAATAACTAAAGCGGGAACATGCTTTTTATCCAAATCAATGATATAATAAAGCAATTTTTTTTCCATAAGAAATCATCGAAAACCAGATGATTCGCTCCATGCCCCAAAAATACTTAGTCATGTGTAGTACAAAATGTAACCCCTTTAGTTCTTCTACTTATTCAATATTGTACAGTATTGAACAATATGGTACAGAAGGGGAAGTACAGAAACAGTTCAGAAGGTGAGGGCTCAAAAAATGCTTGTATTATGAAATTTTGCTTGTGAACCAAGTTGGAATTTTTTAAAAATAATAATCCAAGAATCTATGTACAGTACAGACCAAAAAACACACCTTCTCATTAAAAGAGTTTTCTGTATTTTCATGACTATAAAAATTGTAGTGGAATTATAGACACTTGAGTATAAGCCGACCCAAGTATAAGCCGAGGCCCCTAATTTTACCACAAAACCTGGGAAAACCTATTGACTCGAGTATAAGCCGAGGGTGGGAAATGCATTGGTCACAGCCTCCCCAGTATATAGTATGCCAGACCCTGCCCCATAGTATATAGCCAGCACCTGCCCCCCAGTATATAGCCTGCCAGCCCATATCCCCCAATATATAGCCAGCCCCCTGCCCCAGTATATAGCCAGCAGTGGGGGAAGCCAGAAAGGTGAGTTTTGATATATTTTTTTTTACTCGCGTATGAGCCAAGTTTGGGTTTTCAGCACATTTTTTTGTGCTGAAAAACTAGGCTTATACTCAAGTATATATAGTACTTAAAAAAAGTGTGAAACAACTGAAAATATGTGTTATATTCTAGGTTCTTCAAAGAAGCCACCTTTTGCTTTGATAACTAGTTTGATATTAGGTATCTCTGCATCCCAAAATGCTCAGAATTCAAAAATAAAAAAAATTATGTCATGAATTCTTTATCGGAAAAATGCCTCAATGACCAAATTGATACCTTTTTGCCTTTAATTATCTGCCTACCATAAAAATGTTAATAAAAAGTGATTAAAGGGATTAAATTGTCCAAATTGTATTAATAGAACCGTCATCTAAGCCAGCTAAAATAAGAACCTTATCCTGCTCTGTATATTAAAGTATGATATATGTATGGGTTTCAGAGGCAAGACTTTTAAATGCAAAGTTATTGAATTTTTTAAGGTTTTAAGACAAAACCAAACTATCTAAGGTGCATTTCCCATGAACCTATCCTCTCACGCATACAACACTCAGTCGCTGGACACATCTCCCCTCTCCATAGCGAGGCAAGGTGCCTGGCCATACATAGGGCAAAATACAGAGCTTTATCTTTTTCATGTGGATAGTACGTGGGTGGTTACCATACTGTGGCCGGGCACCATAGGCATCTATGGTGACAGATGTCCATTTGTGTGCAAATTTGGTATCTTTGTGATCATACTGAGGCAAAGAATAAAGGTGCTATATGAATAAAGGAATTTTTATTACAGGCAGTCAGTTACATACAGTACAGTTACATACAAGATAAGTTCTATTGGTTTGTTCTTAAATTTAATTTGTATGTAAGTCAAAACTGTATATTTTATAATTGTAGACAATTAAACAAAAAAAAATTTTGCCCCAGTGACAATTAATTTTTTTTTTTTTCTGTAAGGGGAACAAGGATTAACAATAAATCTTCATTACAGACACTATACAGCTGATCATTGCAGCCTGGGAGTATAGTAAAGCATCCAGAGAGTTTCACCAGAGGTCAAAGTGGGCAGAGGGGACGGATTTAACCAGGGATCATCTGTAAGTTGGGGACTGCCTGTATTATAAAGGGGATCCATCAGTAAAAGCTGTAACAAACAAAGTCCTTTAAGATGGTGCAACAGGGTTCTTTGCTCATTTCACCTAATTTTACCAAAAATCTTCACATACAGCTATCATTTGATGAATGAAAATGCCTAATCTTATTAATGACTATTTGCAGTGGCCATTAATAAGCCATTTCTCATGCTTGTTTTGTGCAGGGAAATAAACACATTAACATAATTTAGAGTGTGTATATATAAATATATACATATATGATATTACCAGTATTTAGAGTATTTATTTACAGTATATATATTGTAAGTCACTGCAAGTTCTGGAGAATGATTTGAAATATTTTTCTGACATGGGTTTTATAAATCACTATTGATTTCAACAATTGCCTGTTCTCCCAAATAACCAGGATTTCATGAGTAAAGTCCACTAGGCTTATATATTCATTTATCCATCCCTAGTGGAGTCATGCTGAGCCACTGAGTACAAGCCCTTCTTTTGCTCCCTTGGCCCTGTCCTGCCACATTGATAGATGAAGATTACTGGCCTAAATCAAAAAGAGAAAATATTGACTTCCTAGTGAAAATGACAAACTGCATGAAACTGTTGCTGACCAAACACTTCTTTTTTAAGCTCCATCACCCTCGAGTGCAATTCTTTTAAAATCCTAGTTACAGTACATGATCCCCCATGTGGTTATCTGTCTCTTAACATAGGAATTATACAAGTAACAAAACACATGTAATTAGCTTATTGGCAGCTGGTATTGAAAAGAGCAGGGCTATAAGAAGACCATTTAAAATTCTTCCATCTGAGTGTGAATAATCTGTCCACATGTTCTGTCAAACAACATGAAGGGATCTTTATATTGATTTGCCCTTGCTTAATTATATGCAACTTAAGTCGTTGCAAGGATTTTTAGGCTTAGTCGTTCGCCGTCTCCCTGTGTTTGTCGTTATTAATTCATTTTAGATCAGAAACAATTAACTGATGGTCTTTTTCTACGTCTGTGTGTAGCAGAATACACAAAGCTATTTTTTGTATGGTTCATGAAATATCATCGAGAAAATATTTTGATAATTTCTGCAGGTAATCTGTTTGATAAATCAATATAATAATCTATCTATAACATAATGGTTCATCTGCAAAAGCTTGTACAATGCCTGCTTGTAGGAGTTAGCGCAGATTCTCACTGTTGTGTGTGCGGCGTGTCCATTACCTGTTGTTTCTGTTTCGTCTGTGTTTCACTTTTGGTTGGTGTCCGCGAAAAAAAAAACCTGAAGGTTTAACATTGGTTACAAAACACAACACCTGGTTTCCTAGCCTGATCAGTGAAAAAAATTAACCTGTCATGATTTTTCTGTAGACCCACTTCTATTGCCTTCCATGATTCGCATCCTTGAAAAAAATAGGACAGGTTTAAAAAATTTTTTTCACAGACAGCGGATCAGTGGAAAACTGAAATGTGAAAAAACACCCTAAGAAAACAATGGCTCAGTAAGGCCCCTTCCACACTAGCGAGTGTGATGCGATGAACTCGCATCACACTCGCAACGCAAGCTGCCGGGAACGCACGGCCCGAACCCTGCACCGCGGGAGTGAACTGACATGCTGAGTTCACTCCCGCGGTGCAGCGTTCGGGCCGTGCCTTCCCGGCAGCTTGCGTTGCGAGTGTGATGCGAGTTCATCGCATCACACTCGCTAGTGTGGAAGGGGCCTAAGGCATCCATGAAATTCAATGAATCATGGACGTAAAAAACAATGTCACTGTGAAAAAGCCGTGAAAAGATTCATAATTTTGCATTGTCACATGTTATAGTCCTCAGTAAAATTCAGTTTTCATTTGTTTTGTATGTGTTGAATATGCTTTTTTCCCTTAAAGGGAACCTACCACCACAAATCTACCTATAAAGGTAGATTGGGTGGTAGGTGGATCAATGGGACGTGAGGATAGCCCTTTTAAGGGCTAATCCTCACGTCCCTGCACTTTTTTAATAACTTTAATTTGGTGTTTATTCAAATTTACTTATGTGGCTACCGGGGCGTGGAGTAGCCGCATATGAGATTACAGGAGGCGGCTACTCCACGCCCCGGTAGCCATTTTACCACTCCTACTCACCCATCTTCGGCGCGCAGCTCCGTGTAGCTGCGCGCCCTCGTCCGGCGATCCTGCCGTCTGCGCATGCGCAGAAGAGCAGGCCCGCGCCTGTTTCGGAGTTGTGACCGCGCAGGCGCGGGCCTGCTCTTCTGCGCATGCGCAGACGGCAGGATCGCCGGACGAGGGCGCGCAGCTACACGGAGCTGCGCGCCGAAGATGGGTGAGTAGGAGTGGTAAAATGGCTACCGGGGCGTGGAGTAGCCGCCTCCTGTAATCTCATATGCGGCTACTCCACGCCCCGGTAGCCGCATAAGTAAATTTGAATAAACACCAAATTAAAGTTATTAAAAAAGTGCAGGGACGTGAGGATTAGCCCTTAAAAGGGCTATCCTCACGTCCCATTAATCCACCTACCACCCAATCTACCTTTATAGGTAGATTTGTGGTGGTAGGTGCCCTTTAAGTTTATGCTAGCTCATCTAAAAATGGGGCACCTAAAGAACATACACATTGCACAATAAATGGCGTTTTCTATATGGCATCTGAAAATCATCTAGGTTTGTTTAGACACTAAACCTGTACAATTTTGTTTTTCTGTTCTAATTACTTGATGTACAGTACAGTTTTCCAATCCCCACCTAATAAAGAATATATAGGGGCAGATTTATTAACAGTGTCCAAAAGTTAAACCATACAAAGTTATGATGGACAATCTTAACTAGTGCAAAATTTATTTAACCCCATTGCTGCCAATGGACTTTTTCTATTTTACGTTTGTGTTTTTTACTTTTTCACCTTTTTATTTTTTGATGTATAGAGCTGTATAAGGGTTTATTTTTTGCAAATTGTACTTCCTAGCGGTGGTATTTTATATTTCATGCCTTGCACTGGGAAACTGGAAAAAATGCAAAAAATTCCAAATTTGTGCCCTTTTTCTTTTCAGGTCTGCTTTTACGGAATGAGCTGACATTTTCATTTTGGATTGTATGATTTTTCCCTTAATCAAATTAATATGTGGCGATTTGGTTATTTTGGCATTTTTTTCATTGCAAGGTTCACTTCCAGAAGTAACTGTTTTTATATTTTGATAGAGCTTGACTTTTGGGATGTTTTATGTTTTTTTAAAAATGTATTATTTTTATTTGCATTCTGGGGACAAAGGGGTGATTTAAACAGTTTTAATCCCCCCCTTTTTTGTATATGTAGATCCCTAGGGTTCAAGGGTCTAATCACTCATACAATATTCTTCAATACTACTGCATTGCAATACATCGTAAAATTACTGGATTTTTAAAATATCCTACTATGATAGCCATCACTCCCTTGGTTAGGGTACAAGCTGCCATAGCAAGTGGCCGGCTCCCTTCTATGACACCATGTGAGTGCAGGCCAGATCATAGATGCCGGTGCTCATGCAGCGAAATCATTTATGTGCCACCATTGCGTTTAATGATGGCACTTAAAGGTTTAATGACCACTATGGTGCTAACACTGATTGGAACTTTCAGCCATGGATGTTAGCTGCACAATGCAGCTAACACCCGCTATTTATGAAGTGGGCTTAGCCTGTGAGCCCGCCCAATACAGACTTAAGCGACATTTGACGTATAGCAAAAAATAAAATAATCTGCCACAGAGGTACTGTACCTTAATTACAGCCATTTGTCTGATATGAAAATGAGTAGAAAAGAGTCAACTTCTGAAAAGAAGAGTCAGGTCTTCTCCCAGGCTGCCTGATTTTTTTTGACTAACAGCACTTTGTCTCTTCAAATCTAAACCTGTGCCGACAGGAATACCTCTCCCTTTCCTTACCAAAATTCAGCCCCTTTCACTTGCATGGAAAATTTAGCAGTGAGCACTGTATTTTTCTGCCTTTCGTTTAAGGAAACCTGTAATGAGGATTAAGGCACAGAAGCTGTTACTAATCTGTTATTCTGGAAAGTGACATAATCACAATATTCTTGGAGGTTCAACAAAAGACAGAAAAATACATTTCAACATTGTATACTGGTGATCCAAGGAGTCACGGGGGTGGTGAAGAGTCACTTTGGCCTGAACTATCCAGGCTTCACTAATATCGCATTGGACAAGGACATCATCTTCAGAAACTGCCCCAAAGACTTGTTATGATGTACCTGGACTCTAGAACAGCAGTAAATACACAAGAAGACAATCATAGTTTGACTCTTCTCCACCTCCATGACTCCTTACTGGTCTTTTGAGTATAGCTTTAAAAGATCTATTGCTGCGCAGTGATGAATCTTCCATAATGTAGAAGGATGTGGTAGTGATCCTGCCGCTATCATGAGTACTAGGTTGGAGGGCCTAAATCCTAATGAGGGAAAAATAAACAATAACAATTGAAGTAACTCATAGACCTAGTGCCACTCTCCAAATCCCAGCAATGAATAATTCTTCCACACTAATACCATCTATCTTTACTAAACCAGTGTTCAACTCATAAAGGCTTTATGATATTCGTGGTTCAGTGTCCAGAATGACACCTCAAGGAATAAGATTATTTGTCCAGTAAGTTTATACACTGTGTTTGTGATTATAAATATATAAACATATGTCTTGAAAATTACAGTGAAACATAAATTGTTTTTTTTTTTTAATTATTCATGCTCTAGGACTAGAACACTTATTCTAATAAACAACTTCAACAATTGGTAATACAATACTGTAATGTTGTGCAAAATATATTCAGATTGACAATGATCGAGTTGGATGTGGAGAATGATTGGTATTCATGGCTGTAGCTTTGTTTGTGAAGGTTTCGATGTGAACATTGCCTTGCTTCATTGTTATATGTTTCACTTTGTATTAATGAGCACAGGACACAGAATGTAATTTACATTGATTCCTGTGCCTCACGTCAATATAATTTTACAACACAATGGTAGTATTTTGGAAATGTCGTTCCATGTTGTTAAGCATTGCGAGTCATATAGTTTTGTGTTGAGTTTGATATATAACGTTCCTCTCATTTATGGCAATTATTGTTAGTGCTTTTGTTTAAAGGGGTTGTCCAGTAAAATTCAATTATAGGGGAAGGGGCTCTAGATTGGCAATTGAAATAATGTGTTGCTAACTGCTCCCCTGCAATTTCATTCTCAATGGCAAGGGAGGGGTTTTATGCAGCTATTAATTATTTTATTGGGGTTGTCGCCTTGTCTTACCCCCTATCAAAGGTTAGGAGATAAGTTACAGATCATAAGAACAGGACCCCCAGATCTCCAGAGATAAGGGATCCCGTTCTCACTAGTGGGTGGAGTGACAGGATGAGCATGCACCCTGCTGCCTCTTTCTGTTGTATGGGAATGATGGAAATAGACGAGCCTATCATTCAGCAATGGCCAATAGAGCCTCAAGCTCATCCTATCACAGCATCCATTAGGGAGAATGGGATTCCCATTATCTGGAGACCAGAGGTCCCATTCTTTTAATTGTAGAAATCCCACCAACCCATAGCCTTTCTGGTTCATTAGCATAATTTTAAAAGTTGATTTTAGAAGGAAGAAGGCCATGGATAGCAAATATAAGAAGATTACCACAGTCACAGCGTCTGGATCTATAAGAAAGTGTCCCTGGTTTATTATGCTTGATTTTGTTTACTTCCTGTGTATAGAAATCTGTCCATGGTGATGTGATGGACAGCCAGGTGCACAAAACGTAATTATCACAGAAAGTAATCGGGGCCATATGATAGTAACGGCTTGTGGACCTGCATATCCACCACATGACCATGGAGACATTTCTATCCACTGGAAGTAAACATAGAATATTTGTATAGCAGGACAGCAAGCAGAGATATAGAACCCATGAGAAATTGATACAAAATGTATACTGGAAAGTTGTATAACTATTCCTTACACAAGCCATATCAATTATTTGCTAAAAGTGGACAACCCCTTTAAAGATGGATCAGAGAATGCCAATGACAATTAGTAGCTAAGTCACATTCTGCACAGAGCCACAGTAACTTCTTCAGTGTAGCTATTGGTGGTACAGTAAGGTAAACCAGGTATGCAAACAATGAAAAGGCTAAAGAACTGATTGGAGCACCGTGGCCCACTTAATTAGTTAATGATGGTGGTTTCAAGGGTCTATTTATTAAGATAGATTATCATTATAAAGTCCCAGTAAACCTTGTTAAAGTGTTCTTTATCAAAGTGATATTTTCTTTACATCAGAAAACCTCCTAAAGTTGTTATAGATTTATTTTCTGATGTAATCAATATTACCCCTATTTATGAATGTATCAGTCTGTCTACATCGTCTTATCATGCAGAACCTGAAATGATGAAATTACAATGCATCACTCTTCGACAATTGGACAATACAGGCAGTCCCCGGGTTACATACAAGATAGGGTCTATAGGTTTGTTCTTAAGTTGAATTTGTATGCAAGTCGGAACTGTATATTTTATCATTGTAACCCCCAGCCAAATTTTTTTTGGTCTTGGTGACAATTGGATTTTAAAAATGTTGGATTCTCATAAGAACCAGGAATAACAATAAAGCTTCATTACAGACACCTGTGATAACTGTTACAGCTGTTTATTGTAGCCTAAGGATAAAGTACAGTAAATTACCAACATCCAGAGGTCCGTTTGTAACTATGGGTCGTATGTAAGTCAGGTGTTCTTAAGTAGGGGACCGCCTGTACAGTTAATTCTAAGGTTAAATATTTCCGGACAGCACAGCACCAGCAGAGACCAAGACCAAGTCACCCAACAGTACCCCTACTGACAGACTGAGCCCAGATGGCTATGGCCCCAGCACCCCAACAGGGGGTGCCATACAGTACAGCTTTATTTCAACAGTTATTGAATTTATACCATAAATTATATGTTTGCAGTCCTTATTCTAGGTCCTGACTGTGACTCAGTTTTACTGAGACACTTATAATAAAACTACCCCAGTATGTCTTGGAAAACAGAAGACCCAGCTACAATGAGAATGCAACACTAGTCTGATTCATTTGCCTCATGGCTGTTGTCTAGGAAAAAAATGTTTGCAAACCAATTTTAAATGATCACATACAATAATAAAATGATGGAGGCTGACTCACAGAAAGCATGATGAAGGTTCCAGTCATCAGATCCCAAGTGATAACAATTCATTGCCTATTCTGTGGAAAGGTTGTAAATGCTTTTCATTTGCTCTTTAAGCAAATTTGCTAATTTGTGGCCAGAATACAATATAATTGTGTATATACATTGCTTAAGTAGATTTATGTGTCTTCAGAATTATAGGATACAAACCTTATATCTTTGTGCCTTTGTGGACCAAATAAAATATATATGAATAAAAAAAAACACTTTTTCTAATTTTATAAAAGCCCTTTAAAAGTGATATATAAAACTAGAGAAACCTGGTTTCTCATATTTCAGAAATAACTTCAATAATGTTCATGGGTCGTGTTTGGTAATACAACTCAGAACCTTGCATTTCTGCAGAATATCACTACTGAAAGAAAATGACGGATCAGAGTGATAACATTCTTGAAAGACAGCAGCAATGCACTTAATGGCTCATGTAATGGACCCTTCACTGCCACTCCTGACTCGATAGTTAGACCCTAAACCCATGTCTCCATAAGGGACTTTTTAGAATGTCTAAAAATGTCTAATAAAAATGAATTTTTACTCCCTTCCCTGTCTTGATATTAGTTATTAGTTAGAAAAAAATGCAAACATGGTATAAAAAATGTCTGAACAAAATATATCTTATTAATATTCTACTGTTTTTAAGGATTCATAGATTTAAAGATTTAGTTAGTAAAAAGAAATCCTACACGAATCCTGCAAGAATATGGGGTAAATGTATCAATTTGCTGTTATTTGCACATAAAACAACTGTTTAAATTACCCTGACTGTCTAATCTAGGATCAGGGTGTCTTATTTTAGACACTTTTAGTAAATTTGTCACATTATATACAACATTTCAGGGCATTATATAAAAAAGTAACAATCCAAAACTGTTCAGTGAAAAGCTGCTATTCCGAGTGCCCAATTGCTGTGTTCAGATGAGTCCCATTGATTTTAGTTTGGTGCTCAGGGCCTAGGATCCCTGGACCGCAGCCATAAAACGCAACAGCATAAAACAGAAAAGATAGGTCCCACCTCCGCAGTTAAAAATGATAACTTCCTTCATTCGAACATCTTAAAATGCAAAGACATGACTATCTGTACTTAACAGCTGACAACAGACCAGGGGCATGTAATACTCCTTTTGCCCAAAATGTGTCAGCTGTTAAGTACAGATAGTCATGTCTTTGCATTTTAAGATTTTCAAATAAATTTTGAAACATTTTTCAAATTTTTAACTGCAGAGCTGGGACCTATATTTTCTAGTTTTGCTGTAGAAAAAGGTAGTAACCAGTGGTTTGGGTCTTTTATACTCCATTTGCGTGAGTGCAGTTTTTTCCCGGCTGCCAGGAGTCATGACCCCTACTGGAGTAAATTGTGGAGAGTCCTGTACAAGGCCTGGAAATCATCATGCTTTACGCTACACAGGGAGTAAGGGGGTATCAATAGAATTGGCCGCCATTCTCGTGATTGTGTAACAATACAGATATTAGAATATGAATTCACAATGTGGTCTCAGCTTAGGATCAATAGTTTATGTGGTTCACTGTACAAATAAAAAACTCTACTAGTGTATATGGATTTACTTCCGTTATCCATTCCAGTAGTATATAACATTATTGGCAGTTTGGTAGAGGGGCTTAATGGGGGTAATTTATCGGTCCATTGCCTTTGTCTTTGCCAGCGGCTTCAAAAAGATGACGGCGCCGCCATCTTGGTGAAGATTGTCACTCCACTTGATGTCATCAGGGGGCGGTGATTGGTTGCCATGACAGCCTTTGGCCTTCTGAAGACCTGAGGCTATCTCATTTTAACCTATTCATTACAATGTGTGATTTGCACCTTGTAATGAATGAGGAGGAAATCCCCATATGCTGCCATACTGTAGTATGGCAGTAAATGGTAGGATCAATCGGACAACCTGGGGTTAAAGTACCCTATTGGGTCTGAAAAATAGTAAAAAAAATAACTTACAAAAGTTAAAAAAATTATATTAAAAAACCCCCAAAAATTTAAATCTATCGATATATCAAAATATAATAACAGTTTTTCACTGCATTTAACCCGTAACGGAAAACAGTGAAAATGGCATTTTTTTGCCAGTTTGAAAAATATTAAAAATTCAATAAAAAGTGATCAAAAGGCCAGATAGTGCTAACAATAGAAGCAATGAAAACCTCATCAAAAGTCTCAAAAAACGACACCAAAATTTTTTTTTTATGTGCGGAGGTTTTAATTTTTGTAAATGTATGAAAACATTATAACACCTACATAAATTTGGTATTCCCGTGATCACATCAACCCAAGGAATAAAGTAGACATATCATTTGGGGCACACAGTGAAAGACGCAAAATCCAGGACAACAATAAAACGCTGCAAATGCGTTTTTTCACCAATTTTAATGCAAACACGAAAAAGGGCCATGGGGTTTTGTTGTGCACCTTATACCATTGCATTTCAAGACTTCAGGAAGCATGGTCAGGACTGGTGTGTTATTGGGCAATTATTTGTGCCCATATAGGCGCAAATCAATGTTAAATAGGCACAAACAGTAATGTCTTTGAGTAATACAAAGGCAAAGTAGGCGCAAACCAGGATTATTGCTACATGGCGAACTGTGGCAAACTGCTGGAAAAAGGCGCAAAAAATTGCAACCAAAAAAGGCGGATTTTACTAAGAGAAATCTGCTTCAATATGTTTTCATCAATTAACAAGTTTGCATAATGAAAATATTTCTTTGGTCAACAGACAGAGGAGGAATGCAACATGAAATGTAAATGAAATAAATGGGTGAACAGATTTTCTTGTGTGTTAACAAGAATGCAAAACAAGTATGCAATTCTCTAATAGCCTGTAAGGCGTACCGTAGTTAGCTAGGCACATACATCAGTTTAACATCCACTGCCTCAGGGCTTAATTTGACCTGAGAGTCCACTTAGAAAAGGTGTAATGCCTCACAGGCTACCATCTGCAATATCTCTCGACCTATGTATGCCCATTCATGCTCAGCCTTGACAGGAGTGAAAATTCAGGAGCAAAGCATAAGAGAAAATGTTTCATAAAAATATCTTACTTTTTTTAACAAATTAAACTTTAATCAGGAACCTACAACCTTACCTCAATTAACATTTCATGACAGATCTGGGAAAATAATAGCTTGCATAGTGCTGTGAAAATCCTACCTCACTTCCTATATATGTTAAAATATTGATAAAACGCTACATGTATTCCATGCATTCCCCAAATGTGGATCAAAATATGTCAAGATGGAAATGTTGCGGCATCTGATATGTGCATATATATTTTGTAAAATAAATGGCAAGTGACAAAAGCAGCCTGTTGAGGTTATAGGCACAGGAAGAATTTCCTCCAAGGTCAAATGTATACATGCAAAGAGATTGATTGAACAGCTGAAAGCCAGAACCTTTCTTGTTCTGGATAACTAGGTTTTAACACCTAAATCCAATTTCTTATTTCTGTCTTTCTTCATCAGCTCAGCTCCTCAGGTCTCTGTTCTATTAGGGATCAATTGAGTTGTGATAAGACAGCAAGCAGACAGAATCTAAAACAGACTCCTGTCAAGCTTGTATATAGAAGCCTTAAGAATGCTGATTTTATTGGAAAAATACCATATTTCTATCTGCTCCATTAACACAATTATCTCATTATGACACATTTTGATTTCCAATGTAAGCTTCTCAAGATCAATCAAATTGCATTTTAAGTGATTACCCTACAGAGTAACTTTTTGTGCCTGAAGGGACAATATAACTCTTCATGTTACTAGGATTAACTCTCCATACTGAATTCCTCTGGAGACCTTGGTAGGTAAGGTTGAAAACCATTGCATGCCTGCATAATTCAAGAAATTATCTCTAATACATATATACTTGTGATTTCAATAAGATCAAAGCCATGCAGCCTGTCGAGAGTGTGCAGAAATTGGAATTCCAAATGTCCTTATGCAGTTTTTTTTTAATACAATTGTTTGGATTTGCATATCTGTCCACCTGTAATCATGCAAACTATATGCTATGCACGTAGATGAGTGGCATTTGTGGTAGCATTCTCACATTTAGATGCTTTTAATGTTTAGTGGGTACAGTATTGTGCTACTTTTCTGGCAATATATCAATACTTGTTTAGATTTTCTGTGTTTTCTCCACAAGGGAAGACTTCCCTATATCCTACAATTGAGAGCTAAAATCTTGAAAAAAGTCCATCAGTTAGAATATAATCCATACATTTTCTGTTAAAGGTTAAAATAACCCTTTGAAACTTTTTGATATATTTCTTCCACTTTCCCGTGTCACTTCATTTCTATAAAATGGTCACCAGAGCCTGTGAGTTTTCTGTGCAAACTGTGCTTTGATAATTTGAGACACTTCTCCACGGAGAGACCCAGAGTACCAAAGCACAGTGCGGGAATTGTAAAAAGCTAATACCCATACTAGGAATCAAAGAGTTGCTCCATTTTATGAAGTATAAACATTCACGCCATAACACTCATTATCAAAAATTAAGTAAGGGCTTGAAAAACTATTAGGAATCATCCTATATCTAAAGTACAGGGTTATTTATTGGTAAGTGAGAATGTCAAAAACATATGAAGTTGGTAATAAATGTTATACCTTTTTTTAACAGGCAATCTCAATGCTGATAACCTAATTGGGGCAGTTGCTGAAAAATATTCAAATGGATCTTCCCAGACATATTTCCTGTCCTATCTTCTGTGCCCTCCTGATAAGCAAACCGTTTAGAAGGTCATTTATCTCCTTCTACTCTATTTGGTGAATGTCCATGTTAGTGAGATACGTGGGATTGCAACCTAAGTATACATTATTAGGGCAATTTTAGCTTATAATATATAGTATAATATGGAGAAAATATAACAGTACTCCCAAAGACATGTCTATCCCCTGGCTCATTCAAATGCTACATCATGTTAATTGTAGGGAGATTCATCTCTTAGCAGTGGTTGTATATGCGCATTATCTATTCCTTTTATGGTCCACAATGGTTTCGTGTGACCAGGAATCAGACTTTCCAACTGATGCAGCGTCTTAAAGGGGGGTTGTTCAATTTCAGCAAATAATTGATATTGTTTGTGTTATGAAAAGTTACAAATTTTCCTAAACTTTGTGTATCAATTCCTCACTGATTTCTAGATCTCTGCTTGCTGTCACTCAACAGAAAGTTTCATTGTTTACTTCCTGTGGATAAAAAACGTCCATGGTCATGTGATATCACACAGGTGCACGGCTTGTTAGCATCAGAGTAATCAGAGCTGTGTGATATAACGAGCCGTGCACCTGTGTAACATCACATGACCATGAACGTTTTTTATCCACAGGAAGTTATCAATGGTATTGGAAAATTTGATAACTTCTCATTACACACAAATTTTAATTGTTTAAATGACACAGTAAAGAACAAGTACAGTACAATCTGATAGTACACATACTTTATACAGTCATTGCTGTAAGGTTACAATTTAATTTACACTTATGCAGCTTTTCACATGGATGTATAAAACATTTGATCATTTTAGATTATTTGCTGATACAAATTGTTTATTGAAGTCTATGGCCCATTATTAAAATGGAGATACTGGCAGATGTATCAATCGCTTTATGTCACCCACTAGTGCATAGCTGGGGAATCTTTTTATTCTGGTAAGAATGGGAGAAATCTGTTGTCAAGATATCTTGCAAATGATTCTTTTGACTTTTTGAGTTTAACTTTTACTTAAGGTAATGGTATTAAATGTAGTATGTAAATTAAGCAACTTATTGGGGTTTCTTCTTCCTAGGAGCAAATAATCAAGTGTAATAAACGAATACGCAGCCAAAGTTTTCAGCATGGTTCGCAGATGCTGTTCTTTATCTCGGACGGAGCCAGTGCATAGTAGTAAGATTTAAAGCGGTAGTATGAATAATGTATATGTGACTTGGGGGGGGGGGCTATTAAAATAATGAAGAAGATATCCTTTGCTCTCTCCCAGTCTCGTTCAACTGCGGCGCTATCCACCAATGACAGGTCTCTGTTTGTATATAGAGGCCAACAGTGGCATCCTGAACATAGCTGAATGCCTGCAACAGCCTCAAACTAAGGCTGCATTCACACTGACTTATGTCAGCCACGATGGAGAGGAGGAGAGATGACCCCTCCCCTCTTCATTGCAATGCATTACGTCCAGCCTCTAACACAGGGAAATATAGGACATGTCCTATCTTTTTCCAATGTACGTGCGGCACTGTATCGCTCTGTGCCACCATTGCCAGTCAAGTGGAACATATGTATGGCCTTAAGTTTGTGGCCGTACATACGTCCCTCTATGGTCGTCTGCTGTAGCAGACGCACAGTTGTGGTCAGGATGGCACCACTGGTCTCTGTAAACAAACAGACCTGGCATTGTTTGACGGTTTATACCTTGCAATATCTCTTCCTACTAGAATATACATTTTTCTATTATGTCAAACAAGCTTACATTCTAAAACATGACATATTAGGTATTCATTAAAAAATATAAAGAATACACAGAGTTAAAGCCAATAAACACATGTGACTTGGGAGACAAATTCTAATTAACGCTCCTACTGGAAGGGCATCTAAGTGTTATATTACAAATACATCATCAGAGGCATTAAAAGTAACCAAAAATAGCTGAAATTATTAACTTACAGCTAATATTTGTTCCCTTAATCCACATAGTGTTCAAAGAGTCACAAATATTTAATCCGATTACCTTACAAAGGGATTTGCTTGTACAGATCTAAAACATTTCTATTCATGTGCTTAGTGGTCTTCACTGAATACTAAAACCATCCTGTAATCCCCAAACGAAGCCACACAGGTGTCTATAAAATAATATACAAAATTTTCCGGTTGCCTGTGCTTATAATCATTTTTCCATTCTATTCACTCAGACTTTAAATAAAAAATAAATCTTTTTTAGATTATATTTAGACTTTATTTAATGCATCCTCCCTCCCCTATGTTTACCAATGTCACCTGATACTTATTTTGGAGATTTTATACCTCTTTCATATACAATATGGATTTATGACCTGCTTTATGGAAATTGTGGTGGCTTGGCTAATGGATTCGTCTCTTTCTTGCCTTATAGAAATATGTTCCCTCTGTTTGGCCTTTGATCTAATACTTTAGGGTTGTAATAAAAAATAATAATTAGCTGACAGGCCAGCAAACAGGTTACATAAAATGAAGTTTGAATCATGACATTAACTTGACAATGGTCAGGGAACATGGCCGCTGTATCTAAGATGGCGGACAGTAGTCAAGATGGCGTCCGAAACCAGTGCGACCTCCTTAACACTAGTCTCTGTTGAAATGATGCCCTTATTTCTAATGGTTTTTTTCTTACATGTGTACTGTATAGTTTACTGTATGGTGGTTGTAGAATGGTTATTCATTAGGAGTCTTTCTCAGTCAATTTCCTTTTAATTAAAAAATCACAGCATTTTTTTGGCAATTGGGAGAAATTTCTTACTGTCTTGTAGACTTTTCCAAAGTGGTCAGAACCCTACCACACCTTTTTTATGTTTGGCACAATATGTAAACATACACAAACTAGCCCCCTTAGGGGGATTAGATCTACTTGACCCTTTGAGTATAGGCACAAGGTGGATACGGACATGCACAACAATTAATTTTCCAATAGTAGCCCGGCTAGCGACCAAAAATCCTTTTTGTCCACTAAGGCAAAAAGAAATACTAAAATACAACTTTTATTAGATTTTAGTTAAGAACAGTGCAATTTGTGTGGTAAAAATGCAAGCAGTGTGCAAACTCATAAGTATGCGATCATGTTCAGGGATATAGGGGATACTATCCTTTCAGGCATAGGAATAATATGATCTAGGGGGGTGGATCAGTCTCCCCTTATTTAACAAACGTACATGTTAGCAAAAGACTTGCGGATAGAAGCAATCCCTATTTGTCCCTGTAAGTATGCAACATATTTAAGGCTCAATTTCCCTATAACAGTTCCTAGAGTATTGATTCTCACATAGTCCCTAGGT
The DNA here is from genome assembly GCF_040894005.1 of Engystomops pustulosus. Lineage (NCBI taxonomy): Eukaryota > Metazoa > Chordata > Amphibia > Anura > Leptodactylidae > Engystomops > Engystomops pustulosus. The sequence continues at coordinate 132,139,367 of NC_092413.1, read as the reverse complement.
TTTTAAGAGTTACAGATCACTGTCTAATGCTTGTTAAAATTTTTTGCACAATTCAGCTGCGCCCACCCGACATATTTAGCTGAACTGGCGTAATCAGGTGTATGGGGCTGACTATGGGTATGGGGACACAGGTGGGTGCAGCTGAATTGTGCAAAAAATTTTAATGAGCGGTAGATAGCGATCTATAACTCTTAAAAACCTAGGGACAATGTAAAAATCAATACTCTAGGAACTGTTAGAAGGAAATCGAGCCTTAAATACGTTGCATACTTACAGGGACAAATAGGGATTGCTTCTATCCGCAAGTCTTTTGCTAACATGTACGTTTGTTAAATAGGGGGGGGGGGGCTGATCCACCCTCCTAGATCATATTATTCCCATGCCTTAAAGGATAGTATCCCCTATATCCCTGAACATGAACGCATGTTTATGTGTTTGGACACTGCCTGCTTGCATCTTTAACACACAAATTGCACTGTTCTTAACTAAAATCTAATAAAAGTTATATTTTTGTATTTTTGGTCGCTAGCCGGGCGACTATTGGAAAATTAATCAAAATGTAAACTTGCCACAGGCCCTTTAAATATCATAACACTTTTATTTAGATTACATACTAAATGTATATATCTTATTTTAAACTATTAGGTACTGCAAGTATATCTCTGATATTTGAAAAAGAGTTTTTAAAATTTGTGAAAGTGGTAAGAGTATTCAGCCATTGTTCAGGTTACTTCAATGTGGATCTAAACTAAATTCTCAGGTATAAGGTTCTCTAATTTTAGTTTTCTTTTCATTTATTCACAGAAGAAATCGAAGACTTACCCACAGCACATAGTCACCAGCTGCTAGTTACAGCTATTTCACCTAGGTGAGAATATTACTTAGCTGCACAATCTGCAGAGTAATTGCATAGTAAAAATCTGGCATGCGTGTGCTGTGGATCAGACTTGGCTACAATAATCAGGCAGGAGGTAGAGTTGCTAAAAGAAAACTGTTTTCATTTATTACTGTTATTAAGGAACCAGTAGTATTTACTATAGATGTGTGTGCCCAACCCCCAGCCAACTGTTTAGAGGTTAAGAACATAGACTTGAATCAGTTGCATGGATACACAATTATTTGTTAATAAATAAGGGTTAATTCATACATGCAGTATAAGACAACCATTACATATGGTCTATGATTTTGATTCAGTATACAATAGTAACAGCAGATGGCTATAATGCTGTCATAAATAGTCATGTAAGTGCTATGCTATTGACTTGTTTGCTTTCCCAACAATATTACAGAACTCTTATTTCTTAAGGTTATCGTAATGTCAGAAATAGCACTTTGCTGGGAATAAATACAAACATCTGCATTTGCACTTTTTACACTAGATTTTAACAAAAAAAGACATTATTAAATAAAACAAGTCATGCTTAAGAACAGAGAAACACAGCTAAGTGGAACATTTTAATGGCTATGGACAAGGAAAAGACTTGTATTCTGTTGATAGCATGCCATGCTTATTCAAAAAAATGAAAGGTAAGTATTAGATTCTGAATAATTTCTCCTGAAATAAGTCTCGGGTTCCTCAGCTTTATTTCACCCGGTATTGCGAATAAATGGAGATAAATTTCCATGTATTTGGTAGCCCTCTCTGTTTATTTTTATGGGGTTTATAGAAATGGCGGAATTCATGGTTACCTCTACATTTATTATCCACTTGCATGCAGACATCTCACCTGCAGGAATAGGAATTGAGGAATTGGGTTCTTGAGATATGAGCAGGTCTTAGTTATGGAATCTGCAGTTACCTGACATACACAGTATATGACATATCCTTTGAAGTTTTAAAAATGTATGTTTTTTTTACATGATGATGCGCTTCAGACCTACATAGCTAGGTAGAAATGTTCATAATATGAATTGATGAAGGAAAGAATGGAGTTTGGCTCACTCCAACACTTCAGAGGACACCATAGAGGGTCTAACAAGTCTAGGATAGGTTACTTGGATTACATTTGTGAAGTCACTTGCCTTAAAATGCTATGTGATCCTTAGACTTCCTCAATACCATGACTAGATACCTCCACAGTGTCCTTTAAAGTTTTGGTCTGTGCCAAACCCCATTCTCTCCTTCACCATTACTGATCATTGGAAGCAGTGTGGCTGTTACGTCTTGACAATCTCATACTGCGGCAGCACCCAACAACAACCTCACATTTAAACTTGAGATGTGCCTAATATTTCAACAACCAAACTCAGCAAGCTTTTAATCTCCATGACCTTCCAATAATCCACAGCGGCAAAAACATTAACTTGTAGGTGCTTTTCTCTTTCTCTCCCACTTTTCTACCTATATGATGTTAACTTGTAAGAGCTATATTTTTCTATCTGAACTAACCACAAAGATCTTGGTCAATGGGGGAAAACAAATAATTATAGCAGAGTTGAAACTGTATTTAATTTTTGTCTTGTACTGATTTTTTTAGGTTTGTCAATTATATTGAAAAAATAGGGGTTTATATATGAGTTTTGAAGCATACAGTACTAGAGCAAAGTTCTATTGTTGTAGCAAACAAATAAATACTGTATGTACTGTACATATAATGTAGAGTGATAGGTTAAAAACATTATTGGATTCGTAATATTGACAAGAATGCAGCAGAAAACATAAGATGTGCCTTTAATTCTTCAGCAACATGATCTGTCAAGAACAAACGTTTTTAAGAGCCACAGAAAGAGATCCATAGCTATATTTATGGCCACCATATTTCAAGCCCCTTTCACCAGACAGAGTGATAACAGTTTCAAGAGAAAGATCAATCCTTTCCATTACAAGATATGTCAAGCTTGAAATGATCCATTCGAATTAGAAAGTTTCCTTTGTTTTGTTGGTTTTATAGATGAGGCTATTCAGACTGTAATGGGAGCAGTAACATACAGTGATTTATGATAAATTTGTGAACAAATTACCGCTGCATAGTTCACTTATGATGAAACTATAGGAGAAGCATGTGGTTACAAGTGATAACATACAAAACAAAATACCATAGAAACATGAAAAAAGGCTCTACATGAAAACGGGCCAAAGACACTGTGGAGCTGGACAGAAATTCAGATTTTAAAAAAGTGAGGAAAAAGATGAATATTGCAGTTGTATGAAGAAAGCTTTTTAGGAGACATTTTATTAATGTATTTACTGTAAAACTGTACAAAATATGGACCTAGAAGTGATAAAATATCTGTCTGAAGATTTACATACTATTACTTGTTCTATTTTTAGATATGTAAGAAAAAATGGAAGGTTAAAGGCTTCCTATTGTGTTTCATTGCTTCAAGATCTTCTCCCCAAATATCCATTAACTTAATGTTTTCCTTCTGGGTTTCTCCTCTCATGAAAAACTGATTGGCGTGTCTTATTTCAATCTATAGGCAACATGTTACAAAGCAGGGAAGGTGAGAGGTTTGATATGTAGCTTTCAGGGAACACATTTATAATAATTATGTATTTATTATTAATATTTATTAATGTATATATATATTAATTCTTTGTATGTTGAAAAGCAATTGTCTAGTCATGGGGTTAATCTTGTTAGTCAAATCAGTGACTGACATCTATCTCTGTATGTACATTCATCTAGTCATGGAGGCAGTCCTATCAGTGACTGACAGCTATCTCTGTATGTACAGTCATCTAGTCATGGAGGCAGTCCTATCAGTGATTGATAGCTATCTCTGTATGTACAGTCATTTAGTCATGGAGGCAGTGCTATCAGTGACTGACATCTATCTCTGTATGTACATTCATCTAGTCATGGAGGCAGTCCTATCAGTGACTGACAGCTATCTCTGTATGTACAGTCATCTAGTCATGGAGGCAGTCATATCAGTGATTGACATCTATCTCTGTATATACAGTCATCTAGCCATGGTGGCAGTCCTATCAGTGACTGACAGCTACCTCTGTATGTACAGTCATTTAGTCATGGAGGCAGTCCTATCAGTGACTGACAGCTATCACCGTATGTACAGTCATCTAGTCATGGAGGCAGTCCTATCAGTGACTGACTTCGATCTCTGTATGTACGGTCATCTAGTCATGGAGGCAGTCCTATCAGCGACTGACATTATCTCTGTATGTACAGTCATCTAGTCATGGAGGCAGTCCTATCAGTGATTGACAGCTACCTCTGTATGTACAGTCATCTAGTCATGGAGGTAGTCCTATCAGTGACTGACATCTATGTCTGTATGTACAGTCATCTAGTCATGGAGGCAGTCCTATCAGTGATTGACAGCTATCTCTGTATGTACAGTCATCTAGTCATGGAGGCAGTCCTATCAGTGACTGACAGCTATCTCTGTATGTACAGTCATCTAGTCATGGAGGCAGTCCTATCAGTGACTGACAGCTATCTCTGTGTGTACAGTCATCTAGTCATGGAGGCAGTCCTATCAGTGATTGACATCTATCTCTGTATGTACAGTCATCTAGTCATGGAGGCAGTTCTATCAGTGATTGACAGCTATCTCTGTATGTACAGTCATCTAGTCATGGAGGCAGTCATATCAGTGACTGACAGCTATCTCAGTGTGTACAGTCATCTAGTCATGGAGGCAGTCCTATCAGTGACTGACATCTATCTCTGTATGTACAGTCATTTAGTCATGGAGGCAGTGCTATCAGTGACTGACATCTATCTCTGTATGTACAGTCATCTAGTCATGGAGGCAGTCCTATCAGTGATTGACAGCTATCTCTGTATGTACAGTTATCTAGTCATGGAGGCAGTCCTATCAGTGATTGACAGCTACCTCTGTATGTACAGTCATCTAGTCATAGAGGCAGTCATATAAGTGACTGACAGCTATCTCTGTGTGTACAGTCATCTAGTCATGGAGGCAGTCATATCAGTGATTGACAGCTATCTCTGTATGTACAGTCATCTAGTCATGGAGGCAGTCCTATCAGTGACTGACAGCTATCTCTGTATGTACAGTCATCTAGTCATGGAGGCAGTCCTATCAGTGACTGACAGCTATCTCTGTGTGTACAGTCATCTAGTCATGGAGGCAGTCATATCAGTGATTGACAGCTATCTCTGTATGTACAGTCATCTAGTCATGGAGGCAGTCCTATCAGTGACTGACAGCTATCTCTGTATGTACAGTCATCTAGTCATGGAGGCAGTCCTATCAGTGATTGACATTTATCTCTGTATGTACAATCATCTAGTCATGGAGGTAGTCCTATCAGTGATTTACATTTATCTCTGTATGTACAATCATTTAGTCATGGAGGTAGTCCTATCAGTGATTTACATTTATCTCTGTATGTACCGTCATTGAGTCATGGAGGCAGTTCTATCAGTAATTGACTTCTATCTCTGAATCTTTTCCACTATACTATACAAACTAAATATGAATCTGCCCCGCACATCCTGCTCTATAACATAATGCCTGCAAAGCTGCATTGCATTTTGATTATAACAGGTCATATTTAAACACTAAAGATCTTGCCTTTTGGCTTGTGACGCCTAGTATAGACTGATACAATGTATAATAGACACTAAAATCATCTCCTACAGAGCAAAAACCTTACCATACATATTGGATGTGTTGCCTAAAGCCATACATTATCAAAGCTTTTTTGACACTTGTTGGGAAATAATTGTATTTACAGATTTGCAATTTGTTAATACAATTATTGCAATCAATTCCCTGGGTGGGATCCATGCAACAAAGTTTTCAGGGCAAGTTCTCGAAAGTTCAGTTTAAGTAGCTGAAGTTTTCTACTCTGCTATTATAAAGTTATTCACTAAATGCACAAACACACATATCAAACATATTATACACATCGATTAGTGTACCCCAAAGGGGATTTACTTAGGCACAGCAGATAACACAGTGAAACGATGCAACCTTCATTATGTAGATATTAAAGGAAACCTTTAATCCTGCTGTAAATGTAAGAGGCTCCCCATATTAGAGCACATTCATGCATATCTAATGCTTTACCCAGCTTACTATGCAAGAGAGAGCACAAAGAACTGATTTTTAGAAGGTGGCGCAGTGACTCCCTCTACAGACTGTTTTGTTTCACTGGATACTGGAAAAAACAATCCTGCATACAAAACATTGTGGATTCTGTAGTTTTTCTCCAATTGATGTATGCTACTTGTTCAATCAGTCCCGCACCCCAAAGAAACCCCCTGGGCTCTTATCATTGACACCTCTGGACACAGTCAAATTAAGTATTGTGTTTCACTACCCCAATACATAATACACATTCTGCTTGTATTATATTACAACTCCATTGTGCAATTGGTAAATTAATAAAGAAATGTCATTTAAAGCTTAGAACAGATTATTGCACTAAGATACACAAAATACACATTATCTTGCTTTTTATTCCACTCATACTAGCAAAAAAGCTGTGAGGAGGGGAACAGCAAGTTGTTTGGGGCACCAGAAAGTTTTCTGAGGGTAACAGCATTACAGGGCCAACTATGCTGGGAACTGTCCAGCAGCTCCAGTGCTGAAATTGGCAGACAGGTACTCTAACGTCTATCTAGAGCACAGTTCCTTAAACTTGAATGGTTTGTGAAAGATGCATAATATTCCATGTAACAAGTACACATATAGATTATTTGTATTGTGAAATTATATACACACATGTTGGTAATTGTAATGACATGAATATCAAACAATTGACACATATATAGACAATACCTCCTGGAATAGTTCCAGACTGTAAGTGTTATCATCATCTGCAAAGAAGACAACGCCTGCTGGCTGCTCCTGCTGTACAGGTGCTTTGACTCCTGGGCGCTGAGGATGATGATGGACCTTAGGTTGGTACTGTTGCCTAAGCCAGGCCAATCCTGCATTCCTCTGTTCTGTAGCTCGTGGTAAGCCAGATCGTTTATATCTCCTTGGTGTGGGCACATGCAAGTGAGTTGCTCTTACACCTGCCCCTGCCAAAAAATGGCTCACTAAATCTGTGGGATGTGATGAGTCCTCAACTATTATCCAATGTAAACGTGGGACCTGGCGGAATGTATTGGCGAGGCGAGTAAGTTCTGCCTTCTGCACTGGTCGACTGTAAGTAGGGGTGATGGCATATATAATTGGCATAGTATTGTTCTTTGTCCATTGGTTATCATTGCTAGTCACCTGTTCTTGATTAGGGGTCCATGAAGCCATACTAGTGTCACTGGGATGAGGTCTCATCAAAGATGCCCTACCAATCCTGTGCTTCCAGTATGGAGAATATTGGCGGGCAGGGGGAACTCTGTTGGAATTAGAAGGTCTCCTGGTATCAATATCAATAATGATAACTACAATCAATACCCAAGGAAGAAGAATGAAGAAACGACTGTAGAAAACAGATTTCATCTTGCTGATAGTAAAGTAAGTCCAGAAGAAAGAAACTTTGGCAGCCTTAATATTCTTCCAATGTTAAACCTAGTTAAGGGGAATCCAAAACCCCCCAACTTAATAAGCCAGTATGACAATTCCAATACAATTGCTTCCAGACACCCCCTTGAATTAGTATTATAACAATAGGAAATGTTAAATTGTCTACACAAACAGCACAAAGCTTACTAGTACAAAGAAGACTCTTCAATTGCAGTAAATCCACCACTGCCTATTTCTTGTTTCTATGGGTGCTTGAGAATCATTATAGAGCCCCTGCTGTGTGACACCGACTGTCTTCTCCAAGACACATAAAATCCAAATCAAGTCATGTCATTAGCTCCTCTGAAATCAGGTCCAGGGATCTCCTGAGGACTGCTTCATTGAGAAAGTCAGTACCCAGGACAGCACTGAGAGCAGAGCAGGCAGCTATCCCTCAGTACACAATACTCGCACATCTAGTAGATGATATTCTTCTCCCTGAAACTTCTTGCATTTTCAGCATCCATGTGCTCAGCATTCTCAATGAAGCAAAATAATACATTTCCAAGTAGGTCGTGTTTGTCAACACTACATGGGCAGGAAGGAGGTCACAGGGCTTGTTGGCTGCTTTTGCTTGCTCTTGCTGGCGCTGCCTGGAAAGCTGTGTAGAGTTGGGCTGTGATTCCGTAATAAGAGCTTCAGTGATGCACTGGATGTGGCAGAGTTGGATTGCTGCTCCCTGCATCACTCTGTTTCTCCCACCCCCTCTCCTCTTTGTTTCTCTTTCTTTGCAGTCCGATGAGCGACTGGGTGGGGAGAGGGAGGAGAAGAATACAGGGACCCCCTGTGGCTGGCAATGAGAAATGAGATTGAAAAGCTCTACTAGCAATACTGATTTTAGCAGTACATAGATTGATTCTCTTAGTTCAAGCCTCATATTGTTTCATTTGTAGCTTTTTCAATTTCTCTCTTATTATCTTCCAATACTTGGACTAGTTCACCCTGAACAACAGATCTGACATTTGTTCATCATGTACTTGACAAATCAAGTGGAGGGAGAGAAGATGGATGTGTAAAAGAAGTACTCGATCCAAGGCTACATAGAATGTTACCATACAAGGACATTTAAAACAGGTTGCAGTGAAAAAATCTATGTAGCCAAAAATTGTAGCTTAAACTCCTTATGTACTCTAAGAGAGAAAAATTCAACATCTCCCTAACCTTAATTGTAAATATAAAAATTTTGTGCTCAGCTATATTTGAAAATTCTACAGGTAATTAGGAGAAAATAGAAAGCAGGTATGGTCAGGTGTCATTATAACCATGCCACACTCTTCTTTCTGTCTACACGCATATGAACACTGTGTGTGTGGTGCACCAGCCTTAATAATCAGTGCACCTGACGTGCAACATGTGGAAATACAAGGAGGCTCATGCCTGTTAGTATAGTCCCGTGTATCACTTATGCACCATAGTTGAGATTTACACCAGGTCCTGCAGGTGCAGAATTCAGCAATAACCGAAGCCAGTTTTAAAGCCTGCCTTGTTCTTCACCTTGCTGCACCCACAAAGGGCATGATACATTGGTCCATATGATTTTTCCTTATTGTCCCTTAACTATGGTACACTGCTCAAAAAACACAATATAACTCCAAGTAAATCAAACTTCTGTTAAATCAAACTGTCCACTTAGGAAGCAACACTGATTGACAATTTCACAGGCAATTAGCAAGACTCACTCAATAAAGGAGTGGTTCAGCAGGTGGGGATCACAGACCGTTTCTCAGTACCTTTGCTTTCTAGCTGATGTTTTTGTCAGTTTGAGATGGACTCTACAACCCACACAAGTGGCTCAGGTAGTGCAACTCATGCAGGATGGCACATCAATTCGGGCTGTGGCAAGGACATATGCTGTGTCTGTTTGGTAGTGTCCAGAGGCTGGAAGCACAACCAGGAGACAAGCCAGTATTGGAGGGGGCCTTAGGAGGGCAACAACCCAGCAGCAGGACTACTATCCCTGCCTGCATCAAAATAGGGACAGGAGGAGCACTGCCAGAGCCCTGCAAATGTCCTCCACAGCCACAAATGTGCATGTGTCTGTACAAATGGTTAAAAAACTGACTCCATGAGGATAGTATGAGGGCCCGAAGTCCACAGATGGGGGTTGTGCTTAAAGACCAACACATGCAGGACTCTTGCCATTTGCCAGAGAACACCAGGATTGGCAAATTCGCCACTGGCGCCCTGTGCTCTTCACAGATAAAAACAGGTGCACGCTGAGCACATGTGAAAGACTCTGGAGACATCGTGTGAGCAATCTAACACTTGCAACATCCTTCAGCATAACCGGTTTGGCAGTGGGTCAGTAATGGTGTGGGTTGGGATTTCATTGGAGGGCCGCACAGCCCTTCATGTGCTCGCCAGAGGTAGCCTGAATGCATTAGGTACTGAAATTAGATCCTCAGACCGCTTGTGAAACCATATGCTGTGATGGTTGGCCCTGGGTTCCTCCTAATGTAGGACAATGCTGGACCTCATGTGGCTGGAGTGTGTCAGCAGTTCTTGCAAGATAAAGGCATTCTGGGACATCATGTCTTGCTTCATCTAGCAACGTCACGTTTCACCACAGACTGTCCAGGGTGTGGGAGGAAATCCCTCAGGAGACCATCCACAACCTCATCAGGAGCATGTAGGGAGGTCATACAGGCACGTGAAGGCCATACACAATACTGAGCCTCATTTGACTTGTTTTAAGGACATTACATCAAAGTTGGATCCGCCTGTAGTGTGTTTTTCCACTTTTATCTTGTGGATGACTCCAAATCTAGGCCTCCACTGGTTAATAAATTTGATTTCCAATGATGATTTTTTGTAAGTTTTTTGTCAGCACATTCAACTTAATACAAAATAAATTATTACATGAAAATATTTCATTCAATCAGAGCAGTTTATTTCTGTAGCAATACAGTCAGCACCTGTCCAGCAAATGCGCAACCACAACCAGGCTTGGCCCTAGCTGTCAGACTACGCAAGTGGTGGCGAACTCACCCGGCGACGTCCTTGCGGGCTAAGGCCCTGCCTAAAGCAGATAAACCACCCTGATAAGGGTGAACCCACTATCAGGAACCTAACTGATGGTCCCTGAGTGGGGGACAGGGGACACTTACTTCGTCTGGCAACTGCTGGATGGTGGAGCGGACAGGTAACGGAAATACAGGTATAGACCAGTGTTCACACTGGCGCACAGAAACCAACACAAGATTGAACAGGTAACCGAAATACAGGAATAGACCAGTATTCACACTGGTGCACAGAATACAAACACTAGCAGACGAACAGAGACAGGTAAAACTGAACTAGATACACAGGTAAGACAAGACTCAAATAAACCAGCAAGCCTGATGGATACAGGTACAGGCGGGATGTACACAGGTCAGGTCAGGTCAAGATCAAGATCAAGATCAAGCTAGTATACACAGGTCAGACTCAAAATAACCAGCAAGGTATGATGGGAATGGGCAGGTATTTGAAACCGATCCCGCACACGCCCCCAGTAGCACATTGGAGGAACGGTCCATCAGGCTAGTAACCCTTGCTAGGCAAGAGAGAGTTAATCCAAACACAAGAATTAAGCCACAGTTCACACACAAATAAACGCCTCTATGCCGCAAACTGCGGATAGAGCGCCGTTCAGGCACGGACGTTACAAATACTTTAATTGTACTTTTTTAAGGATGCTAGAACTGTCCGTAGCTCACACCAAAAAGCCACATGGGAATTTTATTCTTGCACATAATATTTTATTTAGTGTATTTGTTAAATAAATACATAATCACCTTATGGTAGCATTTTCTGTTATACACTGTACCACTTATTTGCCTAAATTGCGTGATGTGGATCATGCAACTGCTGCACGGGGAATTTAAAATACTTGACCAACCGTAACCATGTACAGTATTTGTCTGCTGGTCACTCTTTTACAGAATACTGGCATGTGGGCTATATTGATAGCACGCTTGGAGTCTTTAGACCTTAAAAGTAATTAGACAAAGTCACATCTTCAGATAAGAATTATTTTTAATACCTACATAATGGGTGTAGTAGCTGGCTGTTTGTAGGTCACCCTCCCTTCAGTTTTATATCCAGTAAGTGAAAAGCATACTTTGTTTGGATGAAGTTATGTGCCCAAATCAACCTGGACTCAACTTAAGACCAAATAGAGAATACACAATGGTTCCTTAATCTCTGACAAAATCATGATGAAGAAGACCACAGTAGACCACAAAACCGATTAATTTTCCACTTGAGTCTGTAAAAATGTAAGGGCAATGGAACAAATGGCTATTACATTGTGTAGATGGTCAGGTGTTTGCATCAACTACCAGGGAAAGAGAATAACTATGGAAGATAGTAAGCTGACTTTTTTCTAGGTAAATTTCTACTGTAAAACCTTTTATCCTGGCATTCACATGTTACTTTAAAATATATTTCCTACCTAAACATTGTTACCAAACAAGTAAAGATCTTTAGAGGAATTCTGTTTGCTGATAGCAATGACCTCATCTATCAGGAAAATGAGTCCTGTCCTGCCACAGTTTAAAAATACTTCAAGAACATGACAAAGAGTTCAATGTTTTGACTAGATCTCAATCAGATCATTTATTTGTGGGACAGAAAAAAACAAGTCTGATCCTTTCAGAACTTAACAGTCAAAACCTACAATATGTAGATCAATACCATGGACTGGTACTGAATCGTGTTAATCACATATTCATTGTATATCACATTTATACTCTATTATGTAGAGTTTTTGTATATGGTAAAATTAGGGAACTCATCTCATCTATAGGAACCATAATCTAAACTATGGATGTGCACATTTTTGCCTATTTGCTGGTAACTGATGTATTTGAGACTCACTTTAGAATTTAGAAGAAATATTTAGAAGAAAAATTTAGGAATCACTTATCCAAATGTATGTGGTGGACCATTTACCTCTAATCACTTGTCTTGTCTATGAAGTTGTTTGAAGATGGTATGTGCACTAAATTAAAATATAAATGTAAATGATGTAAAAAATGCATCCTTCATATTTCATGAATATTATATACCGCATTTTTTGTGTTTTTCTAGAACTTTAGATTTTGTGGAATTTATTCACCTTGCCAGCACAGCCCTTTGAGTCATGTGGGCGTCTCTATTCTTTATCTGACTCATTAAGTTGTTGAATGAATGTCTTTCACAGTTCCCTTCTGACCAAAACATTTTTTTCAAGCAATTCCTGTGCTTGCGTAGTCCCCAACTCTACTTCTGATACGTGCAGTGTTCAATAAAGAGGAATTGTATTTCCACAGTTTTACTGAACATGCGCGGCTTCTCTGAAATCAATGGCGTTTTCAAAAGGGAAACAGTGGGAGCCATTTATTCAGGGACTCGATGACTCGGATGAAAAGGAGTGATGCTCAAATGATTTGAGGGTCCATGCTGGCAAGAACAATGGAAACAATGGATGTGACTGTGTAAGAAAGGTGCTGTGGCTATAAAGACAGTAAACTTTTGTCTGAAAAGTCTAGGACAAATCATAAATAAATTAAAAGAAATGTTATTATTATATTTTATAAAAAGTTTGCTAAAAATAAAATTAACCCCTTAGTGACTGAGCCTGATTTTTTAAATCTGCCCTGTGACATTATAAGAGTTTAACGCTTTAACATATCCAAGGCATTTTGAGATTATTTTCTTATCACACATTGTACTTCAAATTAATAGAAACATTTGATGATAGCGTTTGTGTTTAACTATGAAAAAAATTGAATTTTCTAAAAGTTATTCATTTTCAAAGTTCTAAATTTTTAGCTTTTAAGTCAGATAGTCATAGCACCCAAATAACTTTATAACTAACATTACCCAAATGTCTGTTTATATTAGCATAGCTTTTTATGCATCCTGGTTGTTAGGAGATTCAGAATTTTGGGTGCAATTTTTTTCTATGAAAATCTCCAAAACCTATATTTAGAGGCACCTGCTCATCTTTAAGTGACTTTGAGAGGTCAAAATAATAGTGAAACCCCGTAAATGATGCAATTTTAGAACCTACACCCCTCAATATATGAAAAATCAACTTTAAGAAGAGTGTTAACCCTTTCGATGTTTCACAGCGGTTAAAACAATATGGATATGTAATTTATGAATGTAATTTTTTTTTGGAGGATGACTGGGTCTAGAGGACCCAACAGTGCATTGGTACAGAAGTACCACACTCTCTCTAGGGACTTATTCAGTCGATAAGGGCACATAGTGTTTCATTAAAAAGTGCAATATTTGATAACCTGTTTTGTTTTTGTTTTGTGTGCAGTCATTCTTTCCCTCCAAGTTTGGAATGTTCTGCCCATGTACTGGAGAGAGAAGGGCCATTCCATTATGTAGATTATGTAGTGTAAAGAAGAATTTAGAAAAGCTTCAATTTGGGTGGTTCCGTCTGTGGATGGGAATTGCTAGGTATGGTTTTCGTAAAATTTTTCACACCAGGCGGTGGCTATTATTGCTGTGGACTGCACCTATTAGAGTAGGAAAGAATGTAGGTCGGGCTGGATTGGGTTTAAGCATTACGCAGTGTCATAGGTGTCAACACAGTTTTCATAGTAGGTGTTTGCCAAGAAGTTAGTTGTGGCTGAGCAGGCAAGGACTTGGTCAGATGAGGATCCTTCATGAGGATGGGCCAATGTTTAGTTAGTAAACATTTGTCATAATAAAATTAAGACAGCTATTTTTCTCTGTATCCAATTTCTTTTTTTGGGCCAGAAAGTCCTTCTGACTGAGAGCTTTGGTTCTGTTGAAGCCATCCTTCAGGATCATCTTACAATAACCTTTTTTAGGAAACATTCCCGTAGATTCTTTTGTGCAATTTTTCCGAATGCTTATATTGACTATTAGACACATTTATAAGCCACTTCTTGTAGTGGGCACTGGCAAATTCCAGGAAGCTATTCACGTCTACTGACACTTGAGTTTTCATTTCAAATTTACAGTGAAGCTGATACCTATTGTTGATAGTTTTAATAGATTTGTTCACTGCTGTTCACTGCCTTCCCAGATCAGAAAAAGGTCATGTATGTAACTCTTACACATTTTGATTTAGTGGGTTTAGTTGAGATTGTTAGTGTTGAAGATGGTTTCTGATTCACCCATAAAGATGTTTGCAAAACTGTGAAACATGTACCTATTGCTGGTCCCTTCTTTGTTGAACTAAATTGGTCTGGAATGTAAAAACATTGGGGCTTATTAACTTAGGGTCCCATGGACGCATTTTCTTCGGGTTTTCCAACGTTTTCGGGGATCGCGGACAGAGATTTAGAAGGGGATTGTGGTGCACATGATCCGATTTTGGTGCATCGGCGCCGGCTTTCATGCTACAGAAATCGGGGAGCAAGCCTTCGGACGATCCGACAGATTTGGACAGAGCAAGGGATTTAACTTAAAAATTGTGTGGCAAAGCCATGTACTTACATACACCAGGATGAATATGGTGAACTCTGGTGAACCTGAACGGGGAAGCGACACCTGCAGGATATCGGGCGCATGATCTTCTTGAATCGCGGCGCAGTGCATTGTCATCGGACAATGCACTTTCGGGATCTTCTCCGGGCCGGGTAAGTAAATGTGCCCCATTGTGTTAAAGAATATAGTCTGAATCAGGAAATCAGCTTGTTGAGAGGGTAAAGGGAGTGGCTTTTTGTGAGGGATCCTTTCTCAGAGTATTAGTAATTGCATTATTACCCAGTTTTTGCAAGATATTTGTGTAGAGGGCTATAACGTCCATAGTCAGTAGATTCAATATAGGTTTCAGCTGAAATTCTACTAACATGTAGAAAGTCTAGTTACATGTAATAAGAAATAATTGGGTGGCATTAGGCTAATGTGATTCATTTGAGCTGAATCCCTCAAACTGCATATTTATCTCATTAAAGCAGCTTTCCAGACTAGCAATATTGATAACATATCCACAGAATAGGTCCTTAACATTAAATTTATAGGTACCCACAAGCAAATCTTGATCAAATAGAGAATGGAACAGAAAGCAGACTGTAGTGATTGAAGCAAGTCCATGTACATGAAAAGTAGTAGATTTGCAGTAACCTTGTGTGACATTTGTCTTCTTCTTGTTCCATTCTCTTTGTATCAGCTGCTGAGAACAGCTTACCCATAGGGGCACTGGATGTTGGGCACTGACCAATGTCATATTAAGGACCTGCTTTGTAGATGTCAATATATCATCAATATGCCAATATATCAATATTCTTAGCCTGGAAAAGTCTACTGGTCACCACATTACATACTGTAACTACCATATGCATGTCTATAAATTCCATGTTTTCTAGTACATTTGGCCTAGACTTGCAATACATTAGTAATCTAGAGTCCCCATGATGGTCGATGTTGCAATGATTTTCTGTCATGATCAGTCATGTGAGATCTAAGTGTATCTGATTCTAATTGTTCAAGATGACCACTTTAGAGGTCATACAACTTTCAATATTAGGGTAAAATGGGCTAATGTGATAGAACATGAATGACTTGTACAAAAGTCCAATTTGATAAATTTGTTTTCTTGCTTAGAACAAAAACACAGCACAGTTCATTGATTTTTTAACAAAAGCTGGAAATTTCAATATATGAATACCATAGCTGTGAATTTCACCTAATATTTTTATTTAGATTTAGTTCACATTTTTGCACAAGTTTCATTTGTTATCTTCTGACTTTTATCCAGAAAATTAACACACATGACCTGTAAGATGAATTGATAAGAGGATGATCTTAAATGATTTCCTTTTTGTCACATTCTGGTGAGGTTACAAAAAGCGTAATTGTTTTCCAGGGTACGTTATGGGGGAGGAAGATGGAAATAGAAAATACACACAGCTACAACTATGCTGTGTCTTAATTTATGCATTGGATGAGCTTCCTCCCATATTACTTCCATCATGTTGCACAGCAATACGTGTCTACCCACTACAAATTGAGGCCAAGTTTAATATAATAGCAATCAAGTTTACCCTGCAGGCATTATGATTGTTTTAAGCATCATCTACCTGAAGATGGTCTTGCTTTATTGAGATGTTTTTTTTACCTGAGGAAGTATTTTAAATACTGCAAGACATTAGAGGCAAATTCAATTTCTTATTTAAAGTCCAGTGCTATTTTCCTTAACAAGCAGATGTAAGTAATGGGTTTACACAGAAACCCATCATAGCTGTTGGGGGTGCATTTAGGTGTCTAGAAGTAAACTAGTATTGTGACATGAGGAGCCACTCACAAAATCGGTATCTACTACAGAAAGAGACACTGCACATTTAAAAAAAAAACATGACACCAAGAAATGCAGTGCAGACTGCAGGCAATATGTTACAAACAATTAGAATAAGAAGTGATAAATATTTTTGAGATGAGATTCAGAATAAGTTGTATTTTCTACTTAAAACCTTTTAATGATGCGAGTCGTACATGTACAAAGCATGGTTGTTAACCCCTGCAGCAATCGTATTGTAATATTTTGTATGAGAAATCAGAACCTTACAGTTCCAAGCACCCTTGTGTGCTTAAAACAGTTCCCAATATGATATTGATAAAAATGGCAGCCTGTGCTGCAAAAAAATAACATCATGCACTACTTTGTAAACTGAAAAAAAAATATGAATGGTGTCAGAAAATGATGATACAGAGAAATGTAAGAGATTAGAATTTCTAAAAGTTTTGTTAAATTTTGTTAAATTTACTGTTAACGTTATTAAAAGTAAAAAAAAAAGCATAGAAACTAAAAAGTAAAAGGCATGTGTCATTTGGACGCACACAGTAAAAGCCGTAAAAAGATATTTAAAAAAATTTTTGTATTTGCCATTTTTTCCAGTTTCTCAGTAAACTGCATGGAATATTAATTGGAAGCTCTAGGATGTATAATTTGTTTTGCAGATGACATGTCCTCATGGGAGGTCGACATCCAACAATTTTGATAGGCTGTTTTTAAATATCCAGATGGATATTTATATATTTGGATATCCAGATGGATATGTATGTCTTTGGATGCATCAAAAGCCTTTGACAGGATGGAGTGGTCGTTCTTATGGGCCATAATGGACAGGTTCCGTTTTGGGAAGGAATTTATGTCTTGGGTGAAATTATTATATAGTGAACCTATAGCAAGAGCTGATGTCAATTCTGATCATGATGTATCAAATCACAGATACATATCCCATATATTCAGTATTCAATAACACATGGCATAAGATACACTTATTTATAGCCTAAGATTTATCCCTTCTGAATTATGAAAGTCAGTTATTTGCAATGTATTAATTTCTGCATGTTACTAGATGCAGATCTCTGTAAGCCAAGGATGCTTCAGCAGTGAAATGGTTAATAGAAAAATCATTTGTATTGTAGAGTACATTATCTTCTAGCACCACAACATTCTCTTTCACAGATGTGAGCATTGTTTGGAACAAAAGCCATCATAATGTTATCCGATGCTCTCAAATGAATTATAACCATCACAATGTGGAGGAGATGTGTTAATTCTTTGGGCTTGTCTCCTGAAAGGCAGAGACTAATGCTAAAGGCAATGGAAAAACTAGTGAGAAGAGTGACAAATGGCCATATATTGAACAGGGAAATGAGGAAACATCTGTGCAATCGGATGATAATTAGAGCTGTAAAGGAAAAGAGAAGCCATGGAATGTGATTAATGAAATAATGTGGAGTTGCCGCCAGTATAAATAGTGCTATCTCTTCCTCATAGACCGTATTACAAACAGAATTACTGCTGACATTTTTCTTCTCTAGTTTAAGTTAAAAGACCTCTGGCACATTTGAATATTGTGGATAACACCATAGTAAAGGTGTAATTCTCAAAATAATGAACCACCTGTACCCTGGCATATCAACAGTTGTATTAGCTCGATTAGAGGAGCAAAAATATAATTTCGCCTTTTCTAATTCACACACCTACTGAAGAAATAAATGCTCTTATCTCTGACATTCACTTCTGTTCAGCTGTATGCACAGACATGACTAGAAGTGATAAAATCCATTGGCAGGAATGTATATAGTTACATACAGTTTCTCCCTTGGCTTTGTGCTTCCATAATTGAATCCATAGGCACAATGCAATTTCCGTACTGCAACTGTTTAAATGTACAGGACGTCTTTATGTGTACATGTGCTGAAATAAGAGATGGAAACCGGTGATATGAGGACTGTAAAGATGCAAATAACATTGCAGTAATGCACAGCTCAAACCTTTCAATATTGTGTCATGTATATCTTTCTCAGAAATACCCACAATGCTATATCGCAAAAAGCATTAATAAGTGTGAAATAAATTCAGGCTATCAAACAGAGGAATAACTGAATAATTTCCACTTGCCTTATATACTCGACTATAAGCAGCAACACAATTTTTGTGCTGAAAAAAGCTCCACTTGGCTTATACAGTACTGGAGTATGTAAATAAATATCAACTTATATACATAGCCTCCGGCGCTCCCCTTGGCCTCACATGTAACATAGCTGGCAGAGACGTATCCATCTGCTCTGTTAACGCACACTCTATGACATCTTCAGTGGTGACACCACCATGTCATAGTGTGTGCGCTGGCAGAGCACGGGGAGGTTGGAGGGCATTTCATTACACCGGAAGGCTGCTGGGCATTCCATTACCAGGAAAGGTTGCAGGGAATTTCATTACTCTGGACATTGTATTAATAGCAGAGGCTGTTTGGGCATTTTATGACTAGGGGAGGCTGCATGGGTATTGTATTACTAGGGGAGGCTGCATGGGCTTTGTATTACTTGGGGAGGCTGCATGGGCATTGTATTACTAGGGGAGGCTGCATGGGCTCTGTATTACTAGGGGAGGCTGCAGCATACCTCTATGGAGTTCTCCTCCTCCCCATACCTCCATGGAGGCATGCTGTGATTTCCTGTGAGATACACACTTGGGGTAAATGTTGCTAATGTAACAGGATGTTATATGACATCACCAGGTCACAAGGTTCCCAATGATGCAACAGAACTCTCTCTCATTTGTTGACTGATTACTCCAGTTCCATTGAGATAAAAAGCAACAGTTTGATCACCTACGTTGGTATATTCACATTACATTCATGATGCAGCTTTGTGTAGTAGTTTTTGAAGACACTGACAGAACTGGATAAGAAAAGGAGGGAATTTATATAGGAAAAGATCTTAATTTCTTCTGAATTTAGTCCACAATTGGTAAATGCCACTGTTTCCCTGAAAATAAGACAGTTTCTTATATTTATTTTTGCTCTAGGTTCTATTTTCAGGTAACATGTTATTGTTCCATGGATTTACAATATTGTTAAAGGGGTATTCCCATCTGGGCATTTACATTTAATTAAATTCATTTGCCATATGTAAACATTTCTTCAATTGGATGTTATAAAAAAATGTTCCTGTGTGAAGATAATTTCTCATAAATGTAGTTATTCTGTCCCTTAGAAACGAGATGGCTTCCTCGGATACAACCACGTCACACTCTGGCTGCAGTGGCCAGACTTGCGCTATAGAGTCCTGCCGGACCACCAGGATTCAGCGATCATTACCACAGGACGGCTGTGCGACATGTAGTAACTCCCAGACATTTTATATACAATAACCTTTTGTTTCTTTGTGCACTCAATCTATCAGACGTGGCCGTATCCGAGGAAGCTATCTCGTTTCTAAGGGACAACATGGTTACATTTATGAGAAATTATCTTCACACAGGAACATTTTTTTTAATAACATCCAATTGAAGAAATGTTTATATATGGCAGATTAATGAAACTGAATGTAAGTGCCCAGATGAGAATACCCCTTTAATCAAGGAAATTCAACATTAATTATTATACTTTAGTCAAGTCATCACTTACACCAGAATAACCAGTCAGACCCTGATTTCCATCAAGAATTTCTTTTGACTCTATTTCCATGTACAACAATCTATGGTACATTTACCGATCCAGGTATTTGTGTACAAAAAGCAAAATTTTTCATTTACATAATATCAACAATTTCAGTAACCTCCTTTTAATTGTCCAAACTCTGAATTCCTTCAAGAATTTATGAACAAAAGCAACATTTATTCAAATAAGTCATATCTTCATCTTATGAAACATCATCATAACTCTCCAAATCCTGAATTTCATGTGACTCTTTTAAAATCTTTGGCCCCAATTTCTCATGCTTAGGCACTTTCCTTAAGTAAGCAGTTGTAGTGCAGGTAGCCTGCTCTTAGTGCATTTGCAACACAACTGTCAGTGATTTTATTACTTGAGTGATCTACTAATGCTAATGTATGGTATGGGGGAGCTGTAGCAATGACTGTGCTAGGTTTTATTTTCAGGGGATGCCTTATATTTCTAAACTTGAAAAAAATTGCACTAGGTCTTATTTTTTTGGGAGGGTGTCTTATTTTCAGAGAAACAGGCTAGTACCACTCAACAATAGAATTAGGCCCACAAATCTTTCTTTTTCATCATGAGGAATATAAAGCCACAGAAAATATACTTGTATCGTGTTAAAAGAATGCTAATAATCTGTTGCCTTGTTTAGTATTCCAAACAACAGCAGTTGTCAAGATGTATGATATAGTATGTGATGACACTGTAGACATTTTTATGGAATCAGTGAAGATTGCGGAACACCATGACTTGCATCTGTTTAAAATCAGACCAATATTAAGTCTCATTTTCCCACATCATTAAAATGGATTGATTTATGTCAACACTCCAGGGCAAACTTTCGCACGCATAGATTGCTTTCAGCTATTATTAATAAAAGCATTTAAGATACAGTAAGACAGAGGACACCTGCAATGACACGGCATATGCATCTATAGAGCAGAACTGAAAGTGTCATTTAGCTGTTCCATCTCAAAAAAGCCTATGGAAAATATTAGATCACACATCATTATACAGTGTTTTTATTGGTTATATCAAATACAATTAGCACCTCTACATCTGCATTATTTAATAAGAATGTTCTTCTAAATGTCATTAATACTGCACAAACTTGAATCGTCTCACTCTTTATATGAATGGTATCAGTTAATTCTGCCATGAGAAATGCATCTGCAGTAGATAATAAAAAAATGCTATACACATTGTATTTCCAGTGGATGTAAGAAACTATTACACATTATTTTCTGAGACACGTGGTTTACAGGCTGAATGTTAGCACAATGGGGCACATTTACTTACCCGGCCCATTCGTGATCCAGCGGCGCATTCTCTGCACAGGATTCGGGTCCGGCCGGGATTTATGAAGGTAGTTCCTCCGCCGTCCACCAGGTGGCGTTGCTGCGCTGAAATTCATCTCAACGCGCCGGAATGCACCACCTCGGACCAGGTGAAGGTAAGCGCTTCCCGAGCGACACTTTTTTGGTTTTTAAATGCGGCGGTTTTTCCGAATCCGTTGGGTTTTTGTTCGGCCACGCCCCCCGATTTCCGTCGCGCGCATGCCGGCGCCGATGCGCCACAATCCGATCGTGTGCGCCAAAATCCCGGGGCAATTCAGGTACAATCTGCGCAAATCGGAAATATTCAGGTAACATGTCGGGAAAACGCGAATCGGGCCCTTAGTAAATGACCCCCAATGTCTATAGTGGTTGTATGCATTCCTCTAAATAGTCATGATGTCATGCAAATATCAATTATTTATCAAACAGCTGTTTTCTTTTAGTCTCCTGCATGGGAAATTGCTCAAAAAGAAGTAACAATTTCTCTTCGCTCCCTCAAATACCCCTAATGACTTGCTTTCATTTGCAAACCAGCTAAAAGTTTTTTTTACTCGCTTTTGGAGAAGATCAATAATTGTCATTTCATTTATGAATCACAGTTGAATATTGCAGTTTCTTCTAGTAACTTGACTGTTGCAATCAATAAGTCTCAGAGAGGTTTCAAACATAGCTAAACTCTCAATGGAGTTCTTCGACACCAGGGAATTAAATTGGTTTTGACTCTTATTTAATAATCAACTGCTGTTAGATTTGTCAAAATAAAAACGTTTAAAAAAAAAAGTTTTATTTAGTATATCTAACAAAATGCAGTTGTGAAGCTTAATTACATAATTCCTAAATGTTGTTTAAGACTATGTTATGAATTCAGTGATTTCTTGATTCACCAAGGGTACAACTCCTGAACCCTCTAATAGTGGGGTCCAATATCTCTTTTCACTGTAGACTAAATATTTTATAACATTGGGTT
The DNA here is from genome assembly GCF_040894005.1 of Engystomops pustulosus. Lineage (NCBI taxonomy): Eukaryota > Metazoa > Chordata > Amphibia > Anura > Leptodactylidae > Engystomops > Engystomops pustulosus. The sequence continues at coordinate 132,116,712 of NC_092413.1, read as the reverse complement.
TTATAAATGATGGATTATGCAATATGTAGAGAGGCTAAACCAATGGGAGGGTAAATGCTGTTTACCCCCATTTACCTTATAAACTCAACTGACATATTACACATAATGGGGCAGATTTACTTACCCGGTCCTGTCGCGATCCCGCGGTGCGTTGTCCGACGCAATTCACTAAGATCGTGCGCCCGAGTTCCGTTGCTTTGGCACCGAGGTCCGCCGGAGTTCATCTTCTTCTTCCCGGTACTTGTAAGTGCGGTTTGTCCAAATCCGTCGCCAGTGCCGATGTGCCAAAATCCGATTGCATGTGCCAAAATCCCGGGGCAATTCGGCGCTAAATGAAAATCGCCGGAAAATGCGCTCCGCTGACCCTTAGTAAATAATCCCCACTAAGTCGTAATGGTTATGACATTTTCTTGAGTGGCTTCTTATCTTACAGAATAATAAATATACATTTACAATAACATTTATAAATGGTAGAGAAACTTCTACGCCTGGATGCAGTGGCTATTTATTGTTGTGGAAGGAGACATAACCCATCCCCTAATACCGCTTTACCAAGATTACAATAACAATGTGGTCATATAGTGGTACATACCTTTTCTTTCCAGTGCTCATAAGACCCTTTACATGAATATACAGTAAAGTTTATATGAAGGTGGGGAATTCTTGAAATATACTTTTATACCTGACATCACGGTGCTGATATAGTAGTAGGTAAAAATTGCAGACAACTGGTTCCCATCTTAAATAAATACCTACCTTTTGTTCCCAGAATGAATCATATCAAATAAGATTCCAGTGTGCTAACAACTAATTTGAAAGTTATAAAGACCAATCAGCTGGTATGATTCATTTGTGTATATACTTCAGATTGTTCCCCTTATGCTAAGCAATTTTCTCTTGCCACATTTTCATTTTAATCTGCAGCTACAGACTGACACAATCCTCAAACATGAGCAGATTTAGAAGAATAGAACAGAGTACTGGGAATTCAGTAAATATTCGTAGGTAGAGAAGCTTGAAGACTATTAGTTTTTTCCTCAGGATACTGCTCTGTTACATTAGGCCATTACATAGTCCAGATCTGCTTCTCACAGGTAAAATTACCACATTGTTTTGGAAAAAAAAATTCTTAAATTACTACCTAATGTTACGTTATAATTTACTTCCATAGTTTCTTAAAGGAAAACTACAACTTGTGTGGTAGTAAATTAAACTAAATATACTTGTCTGCGTCTTCTTTCAGATCCTGGCACATATTGTCATGAGTCTTGACACACCTAGATTAAAAAGTCAACTAATAATTATGCATGCTGCCTCCGTGACATGACCAGAAGAGGTAAATATTAGACACAGAGCGCCCATGGCTAATTAAAATATGTTTTAAAGTTTTTTTTTGCAGGTACCCTAGAGTGTCAAGACTATTGAAGATATGGAAGATAATGCAGACAGTTAAGTATATTTAGTTAATCTTACTGTCATGTATATATTAGATTTCCTTATACAGACAATGCCCGGGATAAAATAGGGTCCATAGGTTTGTTCTTAAGTTGAATTTCTATGTCAAAACTGTATATTTTATTATTGTAGTTCTAGACAAATTTTTTTTTGCCCCACTGGCAATTGCAGTTTCAAATTTTTTTGCTGTAATGGGACCAAGGATTATAAAAAAACCTTCCACCAGTCAGTCTTCCTTGTAGTCCACCCATGTCACCGAAATCAGCACTCCTCCAGCTCCTCCACCTCAGCCTCCTTCCCCCCAGTCTGCCCCCTCCCAGGAAAATTTGGCATTTGAACCGGCATACTCTGAGGAACTGTTTTCTGGACCCTTCTCAGAGTCACAAACCACTTGTCCTCTTTTCCGATGCCCAGGTTTTCCACCGGTTGCAGTCTGTGGGTGATGATGACATTGTTGACGTAGTGGAAGAAGTGTGTAAAGAGGTGTCGGATGATGAGGAGACACAGTTGTCAGACAGTGGTGAAGTTGTTATCAGAGCAGGAAGTCCGAGGGGGGCTGCAGACTGAGGGATGATGAGGTGACAGACCAAAGCTGGGTTGATAGGCCGGGTGAACACAGTGCTTCTGAGACGGAGGTGAGTCCTCGACGAGAACAGGTTGGAAGAGGCAGTGGTGGGGACAGATGGAGAGGCAGGGCCAGTGCTGGTGCCTCAGTGCCAAATGTTTCACGTTGTGAAGCTCCCGTGGCGAGGGCGAGATTTTCGGAAGTCTGGAGGTTCTTTAAAGAAACACCGGATGACCGACGGACTGTGGTGTGCAACCTGTGCCACACCAGGATCAGCAGGGGTTCCACCACTACCAGCTTAACCACCACCAGTATGCGCAGGCATATGAATGCTAAACACCCCACTCAATGGAACCAAGGCTGTTCACCTCCGGCTGGGCACACCACTGCTCCTTCCCCTGTGTCACCTGCTGCCTCTGCTAGTCAGCCCCCTGCCCAGGACCCTGGCCCAAACACCTCCCGTGCGAAAACCACACCTTCGCCTCCACGATCCTCCACAGCATCCACCAATGTCTCCATGCGCAGCGTTCAGCTCTCCATACCCCAGACGCTGGAGTGCAAGAGGAATTACAGTGCAACCCACCCACACGCCCAAGCCCTCAAAGTCCACATCTCCAAACTACTAAGCCTGGAGATGCTGCCCTATAGGCTGGTAGAGACCGAGGCCTTTCGCAACCTCATGGAGGCGGCCGCCCCTCGGCATTCGGTCCCCAGCCGCCACTACTTTTCCCGATGTGCCGTCCCTGCCCTGCACCAGCACGTGTCAGACAATATCATCCGTGCCCTGACCAACGCCGTTTCTGACAAGGTCCACCTGACCACGGACACGTGGACGAGTGCTGCCGGGCAGGGCCACTATATATCGCTGATGGCGCATTGGGTTAACTTGGTGGAGGCTGGGACCGAGTCTGACCCTGGGGCTGGTCATATACTGCCAACGCCGAGGATTGCGGGGCCTACCTCGGTCCAGGTCTCTCAGGCCTACTATGCCTCCTCCTCCTCCCACCCCTCCTCCACCTCCTCCTCCGAATGGCATGGCGCCATCAGTCAGTAGCTCTAGGCACAGCAGCAGTGCCGTCACTAAGCGACAGCAGGCGGTGCTCAAACTGCTGAGCCTAGGCGATAAAAGGCACACCGCCCAATAGCTACTACAGGGCATCACGGCGCAGACTGATCTGTGGCTGGCACCGCTGAACCTGAAGCCAGGCATGGTTGTGTGTGACCACGGCCGTAACCTGGTGGCGGCTTTGCAACTCGGCAGACTGACACATGTGCCATGCCTGGCCCATGTGATAAATCTCAGTTCAGTGGTTCCTCAAGACATACCCCAATCTTTCTGATTTGCTCACGAAGGTGCGCCGCATCTGTGCGCATTTCAGGAAGTCCAGCACAGATGCTGCCACTCTCAGGGCAGCGCAGCGCCACCTCCTACTGCCCGCTCACCGACTGTTGTGCGACGTGCCCACGAGGTGGAATTCAACATTAACCATGTTATCCAGAGTTTAACAGCAGCGCAGAGCAATTGTAGACTGCCAGATGTCAACTTCCACCAGAACTGGTAGTCAGGTCAGTCAGCTTCCTCAAGTTTACAATGAGGAGTGGATGTGGATGTATGATATCTGTCAGGTGCTGAGTAACTTTGAGGAGTCAACACAGATGGTCAGTGGCGATGCCGCCATCATCAGCCTCAACATCCTGCTGCTTGGCCTGTTGAAAAACTCTCTGGTCAGAATGAAGTCAGAAGCTTTGCGCTCATCACAAGAGACGGGGGAAGAAGATTCCCTTGTTGATAGCCAAAGCACCCTCAGGTCTGTTTCTCAGCGCATATCGGAGGAGGTGGAGGAGGATGAGGAGGAGAATGTTGGCGAGACAGAAGAGGGGAGCATTGCTCAGTCCTTCACTGTTTAGCGTGTATGGGCAGAAGAAGAGGAGTTGGAGGAGGAGGAAATGGACAGTCAGGCCAGTGAGGGGAGTGAATTCTTGCGCATTGGGACTCTGGCGCATATGGCAGATTTCATGCTAGGCTGCCTATCCCGTGACCCTTGTGTTCAAAGAATTTATTCCAGCACCAATTACTGGGTATTCACTCTCCTGGACCCAAGGTACAAGCAAAATCTTTCCACTCTCATCCCTGGAGAGGAAAGGAGTGTGAGAATGCATGAATACCAGCAGGCCCTGATGGATAATCTGAAACAGTATTTCCCTTCTGACAGTGCTAGCGGCAGAGGGCGTACTTCTGCGGGACAAGTAGCGAGGGAGAGTAGGCGAGCAGGCAGCTTGTCCAACACTGGCAGGGGTACGCTTTACAAGGCCCAGCAAGACACTGTCACCTGTCCCCAGTCTCGGCAGAGTAGGGCTGATCTTTACAGAAAGATGGTGAGGGAGTACGTATCTGACCATACTATCTTCCTAAATGATCACACATCTCCCTACAACTACTGGGTTTCAAAGCTGAACATGTGGCATGAACTGGCGCTGTACGCCTTGGAGGTTCTTGCCTGCCCTGCCGCTAGCGTGTTATCTGAGCGGGTTTTCAGTGCAGCTGGTGGCATCATCACCGACTGACAACACTGACAAGCTGACGCTTATCAAGATGAATAAAGCCTGGACTTCTCAGGATTTCCATTCTCCACCAGGTGAAAGAAGCTCAACCTGAATAATGTATGCACTCCTCCTCCTCATTTTCCTCCTTCTTCTCCTTTTTGTACACTAAAGCAGAGGAAACTGGCTATTTTTTGCCAGGGCCAACTGGCTCTAGGTATAGTACTCTATGTATTTAATTTTTCTGGAGGGCCACCCACCTGGTCCTCTGGTTTGAAAACTTTTTTGGACTGCCACATACAGGCACTATCCAAATTTAATTGTCTCCATAGCTGCCTCCACACGTTGTCTCCATTGTTACCTCCACACATTATCTCCATAGCTGCCTCCAAAAGTCGTCCATATAGCTGCCTCCATACATCATCCCCTTAGCAAACGAGCATTGTCAGGAAGAATTTTGGGTTGTTTTCATGGCTTCCACATCAAACTTGTTAACTCTGTCGCCACCCTGCTGTGTTATCCACAAAATATACTGCCAAACTTTTATCATTTACCGATATCATTTCAGCGCTTCTTGCGCATCTGTTTACATTCCCCTCACCCGCCATAACCAAAACTTATAAGAACAGTACACTTGATCTTATCTAAAAGGTTCTTAGCAGTGCTGTTTGTAGCCCCTGCCTACTTTGAAAATTATAATTTTTTCAAAGTAAACGTTTCTGGCTCCCAGGCCCATTTTGGGTGGGGAGGAGCCGAGAGACAGGGGCGAAAGCTCGCCTGGCAGCGGACCGCCAGCTCCATCCCAAGATTAGGCAGCCTCAGAGGCATCCATGCATACTGCCCCTGCTGTTTCCTGTCCATTTTTCCTCCACGATTCTCCACAGCGTCCAACAATGTCTCCATGCGCAATTTTCAACTGTCTATACCCCAGACGCTGGAGCGCAAGAGGATATACAGCACATCATCCCCTTATCAAACAAGCTGTGTCAGGCAGAATTTTCAGGTGTTTCACCAGATACATAATGGAACTCGGCGCATCTGTCGCCGCCGTGCTGGAGACCTGAAGTTTCAATCATAGCAACGCAATATGGATGCCCCATACTGTCACTCTTAATCATGGAAGTCGTCTCCATGGCTGCCTCCACATGTCGCCCCCTTATCAAACGAGCTGTGTCAGGCTCATTTTTCGGGTGTTTCACCAGATACGTTATGGAACTTGGTCACTATGTCTCTACCATGCTGTGTTATCGACTAAATATACCGTCAACCTTTTGTTCACATAGGAAATCATTTCAGCGCTTCTTGCTCACCTCCTTTGGTTCCTCTCTGCCACCCATTGGTTTGAAGCCTGAGTCCATTTGGGGTATGTCGCCATGCCACTCTCTAGCCTGCTGCCGCTGCCTCTGCATGCCGTCTTCTATAGTGTCAGGGTCAATTATTGGATGTTTTAGATGCTATCTAGCCTCATTCGGTCAGTCTGTCATCGCCATGCTGTTGCCCATAATTTTGGCATAATGGTGCGATTAAGCAGCCTCAGAGGCATCCATGCATGCTGCCCCTGCTATTTCCTGTCCATTTCCGTGGTGTTTCCATCATTTTCTGAGGTTTCAAGGTGTTTGGCCAAGCTTCCCTGTGCAGACCCTTGGTCCCCTTGAAAAATGCTCAAGTCTCCCATTGACTTCAATGGGGTTTGTTATTCGAGACGAGCACTCGAGCATCGGGAAAAGTTTGTCTCGAATAACGAGCACCCGAGCATTTTAGTGCTCGCTCATCTCTAGGCAGTAACATTGGGATAAAATGGAAGTGAGAAGTAAGGAGGCAGTAATTTCTAAACAGGACACTTGAGTGGAGAAAAAGAAATCCAAAAATACTAATGGGGAAAGGCGAATCCTAACCTGATGAGGCATAAGTGGCAGATAAGTGTCCATTTAGCATAAAAGGTTGGAGGGCACTAAAGCAATAAGAGGGCAGAGCATGTATTGAATGTATGCAGCATGGGTAAACTAACATGGCATTATTATGCTGTAGGTGACCTGTTAAACTATCATGATGGATAATAACATCTGTTCTGCACAAGAAGTCTGGAAGATCTGACTGAAAAGGAGAAAGACTCCATCAAGACATCACTGGTAAATCAATGGATTTAGTTGTATTCTCTGTGCTGAGCTGCTTTCATGTTAACGTATTGTGGTATATTGGTCTTTTGATACACTGCTGGTATATTTGTTTTTGCTGATATCAAGTCATTTTATAGAAACACTCATGGTTTTGCGATATTATTTGGGCCTTATACGGCCTTATCATTGGTAATATTGCAATTTGAATGGTCAATACCCGTTATATTATTCTATAGAGGTGAAATTAATCACTTTACTAAAATAATATTTGTATATACCGTATATACTCGAGTATAAGCCGACCCAAGTATAAGCCGAGGGCCCTAATTTTACCACAAAAACCTGGTAAAACCTATATTTTTTTTACTCGAGTATAAGCCGAGTTTGGGTTTTCAGCACTTTTTTTGGGCTGAAAAACTAGGCTTATACTCAAGTATATATGGGTATATGATTTTAGCTTCTTATCATATTGACAGTAGTTTTTTTTCGGGGGGGAGGGGGTATTAGAATTTTTGTCCCAGGGCCTAAAGAACTTTAGTTATGCCACTGGGGAACACATTAAAAAAAGAGAGGGATTTCATTATGACTACATTTTAAATATTTCCACAATAGAGATCTTTGAGGATTTCGATTGGAGAGGAGGTGGCCATTTTGAAACAATTCTACCAAAAGGGCTTAATGCTGAAATTGAATATTTGGACTCCTCCAATCGTGGCAGCTTTTGCAATTTTGGCAATTTGGTCCCAGGTCTTGGGGGATAAAGTCACATTCATGAATCATTTAAGAAGATGAATATGTGTCTATTTTGTCAGGAGAAACAGTGTCTACCGCTTTCATTTCACATTGCAAGAATCCACGCCAGGTTTTAGCGTGGACATTTTAGATTTAAAAACGACTGCTAAACTTTGGAAAAAATTTGAAAATAGGATATAGATCCAATTTTAAAATTTTCTCCAAAGTTTGGCAGTCGTTTTTAAATCTAAAATTTAAATAAAATTACACAATTTACCACCTGATTGCCTAAATAGAATCACTTTACAGGACATCCACCGCTAGATTCTCTGATGGTAGATGATTATTACTAACCTCCCCATGCTGTCCCCCTTTGCAGTAATCTGACTTCAGTATAGATGGGAACAGCCACATTTAAAATATTCAAATGAGCTTGAGGTGCTTCTCAGAGCCCCTCTGCAGGCCGGACAGGGAGTGGGGCTTTTGAAGTCTAGAAGGGGATTTGAATGTTTCACCTTCCTAGACTGTATGTATGCAATTCTGACCTGAAGAGGGCTCATGTACTTTCATGCGACACAAATCAGGCGGCGTGGCCGTCGGACAACCCGACTGATTCGGACTAAGCGCTGGATTTAAAATTCAAATTGTGTCGCAAGAAGAAGAAGGTGAACTCCGGCGGACCTGAGCGGGGAAGCGACACATGCAGGATATTGGGCCCACAATCTTAGTAAATCACGCAGGACTTCATCCTTGACGGACAACGCACCTCGGGGATTGCGAAAGGACCGGGTAAGTAAATGTGCCCCGTTGTGTGCGAATATTAACCCGTTAACGCTCAGCGTCCGATATATCGGACGCTGAGCTCAATGACTTAGCGCTCAGCGTCCGATATATCGGACGCTGAGCCCATGCTGGTTCAGCTCAAGATCTGAGCCAAACCGGCATCGGGAAACACGGGGTGCCGGCTGTGACTGATAGCCGGCACCCCAGTGTAACAACCGCGATCGAAGTTGTTTCCGATCGCGGGTGCTTAACCCGTTAAATGCCGCGGTCAGCGCGACCGCGGCATCTAACATGCCTCTGGGGGTTCTTTCCCCCACGATCGGCCCCCCCGAACCGTTTTCGGGGGTGCCGATCGTTGCCATAGCAACTCTGGGGTCCGATCTGGACCCCAGAGTTACCTGCAAGAATTGCCGGTAAGATGGCGTCTGTGACGTCATCTTACTGGCACAGTGCCAGCCTATGCAAGTGTATAGGCTGACACTGATAATACTCTGCAATACATGAGTATTGCAGAATATTATCATGAACAAGCAATCAGAGGATTTCTTGTTCATGTCCCATGGTATAAAAGTGAAAAAGTAAAAAAAAAAATGTTATTCAATAAAAAAATAAAGTAATAAATCACTAAAAATGCCCAAAACCCCCAAAACATATAAAGAGACATATAACTAAAAAAAAAGTCTAAATCATAACACAAACCCCACATATATAGTATCACCGCGTCCGTAACAACCCGTAGAATAAAAGTAAATCATTATTGAACCCCCACGATAAACGCCGTAAAAAAAAACTGCTATAAACCTTCCAAAAATTATGATTTTTAGCTATTCAATCCCACAAAAAATGCTATAAAATGCGATCAAAAAACCATGTGTACTCCGACATGATACTGGTGCAAAGCACAACATGTCCCGCAAAAAATAAGCCATCAACCAGCTCCGTAGCCAAAAAACAGTGTTATGCCACTTGGAAGACGGCAATACATAAATGATAGATTTTTCCCCACATTAGGGTTTTGTTTGACAAATTTAGTAAAACGTAAGAAAATATATTCAAGTCTGGTATCCCCGTAATCGTATCGACCCATAGAATGAAGATAATATGATTATTAGGCTATACGGTGAACACCAAAAAAAAAAGAGTAAAAAAACCAGTACAGAATTGATGCTTTTCTACTCCTGCCCTCAAAAAAAGTTCCTAAATTTTCAACAATAGGTGGTACCAACCCCAAAATGGTAACAATGGAAAAAGCATCTCATCGCGCAAAAAAAATGGCATCACATTGCCCCAATAGCGCAAAAGCGAAAATTTTATAGCCTTCAAAAGGGGCCAATGAGGAAACTAAAATCCTGGCAGCTGCAGGGCGCTCCTTCCCTTCTGCGTCTCGCTGTGCGCCCATAAAACAAGTAACGGCCACATGTGGGGGGTCTTTGTACTCAGGAGAAATTGCAGAACAAATTGTATGGTGAGTTTTCTCTTTTTATATTTTGGAAATGTGTAAATTTTAGTGCTAAATGAACGTATAAGGGAACAATTTGACCATTCTAAATTTCACCTCCATATTGATTCAATTACTATGAAGATCTCAAGGGGTTAACAATCTTTGTAAAAGCGGTTTCTGATAGCTTGAGGGGTGCAGATTTGAAAATGGGTTGGTTATATAGGGGTTTTGATGCTAAATATGTAAAATTTCATTCAAAACTGTATTTATCCCCAAAATAGTCAATTCTGAAAATCCGGAAAAGCAATATTCTTTTTGTAAGCCGCGTGACATCAAAATAAATTATCCAGACATTTCAGAAATTATGAAAATGTAAAGTAGACAAATGGGAAATGTTATTCAGCAACTTATTTAGGTGGTAAATCTATCTGCCTGGAAACGCAATGATTTTGAATTTCGAAAATGGCAAATTTTTCAAAAAATGTATCATATTTTCTTTTTTTTTGTAAATAAACGCAAAACATATCAGCCAAAATTTACCACTAAAATGAAGTACAACATGTGGGGAAAAAACAATCTCAGAATCGTTTTGATAAGTAACAGTGTTCAAAAGTTATAACCATATAAAGCGACGCAGGTCAGAATCCAAAAAATCGGGCTGAGCCTTAACCTGCAAAATGGCTGCGTCCTTAAGGGGTTAAACAAAGTAGTTACATGAACTGTAGCAGCACCTTCCCTATCACCAACTGTATTTGCTTCATACATTTATTGGTGCTCTTGGTGTTTGGAGGTATCTACAGGAATAGCTTCCTACAATGTGGTTTAAAATGCACCAAACTTTGCTGTATTTTTTTATTTCAAATGTTATGTTAGGGTAGGATTTAATATATCCTCTTTATAGTGCGTCAATTGTTGTGTTTCAAATCAGTTTTAAATGCATTTGTGCACGATCACAAGAAAAAGAGTCAGACAACTGGTAATGTAAGTCTCGCTAATGCTATCACCCTGGGCAAAAATCAGCACTGCGCAAGCTTTATTTCAGTCTATATAGAAAAATAGGAAAAAAGGAGGAAAGGAGGAGCGTATAAAGCATAACAATATCAGACATAGTCTCCGGATTGGAGAGATTCCCTCCTGTCGCACAGTGACGTCACATTCACATTCCTTAGCCTCAATGTGCTTAAGGTGCGGTCTAAGATCTCGGCGCCATCTTGAATTCATTGTTTCTATTACCATATATTTTAGAAAAATAAGCAAGTCGATATTACAGGATTTGACATTTAGTTAAATTCCATTTTTCCTAATACTCATCCATGGGGGCATGGCATAAACGGAAACATAGGCTGCTGGAAAGGAGGTATTGGTTATAACTTTTAAAAAAAAAATTGTTCAGACAGGTAGTCCATAAAACACATTTATCATATACCCTGCACCTTTGTGATAAATATGATGTGTTTTTGATACGTGATTATACCATTTAAGAATTAGTAAATATATGCCATCTAGTTCCTATCTAAAACAATAACAAAAATGTATTTTACATAAAAGAAAAGAAAAAAAAATCATGCAGAGGAAACATTTTGCTTTAGTCATGGGAGCGTTCTGCACTGTAATTTTCATCAAGCTATTTTCAAGTTAAAAAAAATTATTTCATTTGACTAGTAAGGTGTGGAGATGGGTTTAATAAGAGGGATATTGATTGAAGTGCCATTTTGGATTTTCTTTCCTAATTACTTAAAATATTCGTCCAGATTACTGGTTCATAATGTGACGCCTGATTCTTTTTTCCTTGCAATTTAGTGTCTGTGACCTGATCAGTTTAATGAAAGATTTAATAGGAAAAACATTATGTAAATCAGAAATTATGCAGAAAAACCAGAACTGCAAAATGTGGAAATTTGTCTATTTAGTAAAGATATATAGAACTGCTAATGTAATCTCTCAATGCATTGTTTTTTATGCAGTTTTTTCTTTTCTTTTGTGTTGGTGGTCATGAAGCTGAACTTGCTAATTAGCACTTATATAACAATGATGAATAAAAGTGTCAGACAGGCATTACACAGTGCTGAGCAATTTTTCATAATTTGTTTATTCATCGAAGTGTTGCTTGAATAGCAATGTGTTTCCTTATATCCTCTACCAAATTCTTTGCCGGTGAATACTGTATATTACATGATGGAAAATCTCAGCCTACTTTTGCAATTTAAACTTCTGTCACGATGACAGATAAGAGTCATGTGTTGCTTGAGATGAGTACTAGCAATGTCTAGAACTATCTAGAGGGATAAAGATTATGAAAAAGTGTTTTGCAGGGCAAGAACTCCATCTTTGGGTAAATTAGGAAATTACTGTATATTAAAACAAAAATGGAGTGAGCAAACCAGTCAAATAGATGGAAGGGGACCTTGAAGTACAGTATAGTTTCATAAAGCAACTGTGAAGGTAAAGAATGTGCAACGCCGGGTCTGGGCAAAGATTAAGACACAGAGACAGTGAGCCCTAAGACTAGACCCCTTCCAGTGGTGGTTAGACAACTAAGAGGATAGCAGAAACATCTTGATTATGTTCACCGAAGCAGGGAGAGAAAGATACAGGGACACATTTATTTACTCTCTGCCACGATTCACTGAGATTGTGTGCTCAATATCCTGCATGTGTCGCTTCCCCACTCAGGTCTGCCGTAGTTCACCTTCTTCTTCCTAGTGCATGTAAGTGCTTGATATTGTGACACAATTTTAAAGTTAAATCCCGCTGCCAATGCCCACCCCTGATTTTCGTCACATGAAAGCTATCATCTAAACTTGACCCTGAGGGAAGATATATTTTTTCATATGGAAAATTATATGGGGTGGTGTGTATCATGGCATTTCTCTCCATTCTTCCACCTTTTTCTCTGGAGGTCCTGAAAATGTTATTATCATTTGTCGAACAAAAAAACATTTGCCTGATTTGGGCCTTTGGAGACTACAATTATGTTATTAATCCATCATTAGATAGGATTACTAGGGCCAATGGTAGAGTTTTGATGTAAAGATATAACACTCCTCTTTCTTAATTCTGAAACTGTGTTTTTTGATGTGTGGAGAGTGAAGAATGGGGAAAGAAAGGCATTCTCATGATTCTCAAATTCAACTGGGTCCATTTCTCGGATAGACATCATATTGGCCACAGAGGGGCTTACTTACTAAGTTTTTATTTAAAAGTTTTCTTTAGAGGACAAAGATTCTTTTGTGAGTCTGGCAAACCTGGGAAACTCCTTGCTGCTCTGCAGCAACAACAGGGATATCATAGAGTTTAAGGTATACAAAGTAAGGAAGGAGTCTTGGTGGAAACCACTGATGATATTTTATGGGTTTTTCCTCCACCCCATTTACAACTCAGCACAGAGTTTCTAAGGATGAGCTGACTAATTATGTACCTCATATTCCATTGGCTGGGCTCTTTGACTCACAGAGGGAGATACTGGAGAAACTCTTGACATTGGAGGAGGTTGTGAGGGCAGTTAAATCCTTCTCTGGGAACACTAGTCCGGACATGGATGGGTTGCCGTTTGAAATATACTTTAGATTTGGTAATGTTTTATTGCTGATGTTGCTGTTCAACAGTGGTCTACAGACGGGGACTTTAAGTAGCTCGATGAGGTAGGCCCTGATAGTTTTGATCCCTAAAAAAGGGAAGAATCCTTGTGAGAGAGAATCATATAGGCCTATATCACTGTTGAACACCAACATCAATGTTTTGGCTATGGTGTTATCGCTAAGACTCTAGGGAGTAGTCATCCGGATCAGAGTGGTTTTGTCCCGGGTAGATTACTCTCAACTAACTTAGATCGACTCTTTATGAGCCTCCAACATGACTGAGGGATTGGGGGCCACTCCATCCTGTCACTGGACGCTGCAAACGCCTTTGACAGGGGGGAGTGGCCCATTCTATGGGCTGTCATGAACCGGATGGGCTTTGGGGACAACTATATCTCCTTGGTTAAGCTGCTTTATAGCAGTCCTACCGTAAGATGGTAAATGGAATGGTCTCAGAATGTTTCCAATTTTGCGTCAGTCTTTCTCTTCTGTGACGTGCATGTGGATTTTAAAGCTCCAATAAAGACTTACCTTTAAGCAGAGAATCAGAGTGCCGGAGGATATTTTGAATTTGTCACTGGTGATTTGAGCTGGCTTTGGAGTAGTATACTCTACTTGTGTTTTCCAATTAACTAGGGGCAACCGTCAAGGATGTCCCCTATCTCCTCTTTTATTCGATTTATTCATCGAACCTTTGTCATGTCTAATAAGGGCAGACCCTGAGATAGTAGGCTGTGGCTGTGAAGGAAGGGGATGCGGATAAGAATCTATTAAATGTGGATTCTATTATGTTTAGGGGAAACTAATAAATCTATCCTTAGGGCTATGAAGATCATTCAGGATTTTGGGATTATATCTGGCCTAGAAATCAACTGGGGTAAAGCCATTTTACTTCCACTAGATGGGCCCATGGTTGATGAGCGAATTGGTCTTTCAGTATTGGAACCACAGCAGAGTATGAATTACCTTGGGTTACACATATGATATATATTGAAAAATTTATTGAGCTTAATCTAATCCCCATTATCGTTAAAATGAGATCTAAAATTTCCATTTGGATAAAACCTCTCTCAAAAATGGATAGAATTGGGTTGCTAAAGATGGTTATTCTACCCCAATTATTATATGTTTTGTGTGCCTCCCCCTTTGGATAGAGGATAAGCTTTTCCGATTAATAGAGAGATTGGTGAATGAACTAATATGGGGTAGGAAACAAGTACGAATTAAGATTAAATATCTATACAAAGGAACCAAGAAGGGGGTTTGGCAATACCTAAATTGAAACTATATTTACTCTCGGCTTTTTGTGCTTTTTATAAATAAATGGAGGGAATCGGTTGTAATGTGCAAAAATATCACAGAAGTATATAAAATGTCCCTATTTGAGATAGTTGAAGCGGGGCAATTTGGGACCAGCCGTTTTAAAAGTTCGCCAATCTATCACTTATTAAATGAGAGCTGGAAATCCATTAGGAAAATTAGTGCACTATCAGGTGCATTAATATGTACACCTATTTGGCACAATTTTAACTTAGAGGAATTCTCCAAAATGATAGATACACATATCTGGGAGACACTGGGTATCGCGAAAGTTGGACACTTATTTAATAATGTGGTATTGATTCCCCTTCAGGAACTACAATGTAGGTATCCTATGGGGAATAGGTTTGTTTTTCACTATATGCAAATTTGGTATGCTTATATAAAATCGAAAGATAAATGGTTTATTGTTAATCATAACACTATATTTGATGAATTTTTTTTTATTGTAAAGGTGAACTCACTATTTCTAATATACTAAATGTTGAAAACTCACGGAATATAGTATTTAACACAGAGGAACAATGGGAATGGGATATTTCACATAATATTGTTATTCACTGGTTAGAAGTATATTGAAATATTGTATATCCCTCTCTAAATATGAATCATAGGTTGATACAGTTCAATTTTGTCCATAGACTTTGCAAGATGGGACATAGTTCTGCTTGCCCTAGATGTAATGAAAGGCAAGCCGATTTTAAGCACATAAGCTGGGGGTGTCCAGCCCTTGAAGTTTTTATGTCTGAGGTAGCCTCGATAGCTGGTCTGAGGTAGCCTCAATAGTTTGTCTGAGGTAGCCTCGATAGCTAATATTCTGGGCGTGGCACTGCCTTGTGCTACTGAGGTGCTAATTTTAAAATTTTAAATTACTTTAGGAATGAGGAGAGATAGCGGATATCAAACTCTCAAAAGACAACAATTTGTAAGCTAGCACTGGTTGCAAAAATACTAACTGCAAGGGCAGGTTTTTTTTTTTCTCCTCCCTTGGCAGGGTGGGTATGGGTTGGGCTCTGAACATGAAGGCGCTTAAGGCACATACAAAAGAGAGAAAATTTAACCGATCTTCGTTTATGAGAACCCGTTGGCGAACAAAAAAGACACAAAATGGGAAAAGTTATTGGGAACATTTCATTTTGGATAGGATGCTTCTTATGTTAAAATATAATCGAATATATGTACTTGAGATGTCTATCTAAATATGGTCCTTTAATGTATATGCAGCCATAAGCACAATGTTTTTAAATATGTATTTACTGTTTGTATACTTTGATGGAAAATAAAAACAATTAAAATAATAATAATAAATTCACAGACTGGGATGGAGGAACTGATAGGGTACCTTGTACCTCACTATTCTGTGCAGGATACATCTGTTTCCACAGTCCTGAACACATCCAGCTCTGTTACATACACACAAAGAGTACTGTCACATGACCTCCTTTTCTGTGAGCAGGGAGTAGCAGCCCCTCCCCTCTTGTGAGACCGTAGAGTTGTAGATTTGTTTATCAGGACTTCAGGGCTGCTGGATATAGGTACCAAAGATAAAATGCAAATTTGCTCTACATCCCAACAGCTATTGATTTGTGGAAAACAAAAAAACTTTACAGTTGTTCTTTAATGTTGATTAATCAGTTACCTTACTATTCTCAACAAATGACCTTAGTGGGGTTCTAGAAAGGGTTTTGCTGCATTATTCAGAAAGTGGGAATATTAGTGAATGCTGGGTACTATTATCCCTGTAAAAGTGACAAATCTGAATGCTGAGCCCCCAAGGGGCTGTAAAGTCATTGAGATTGTCACATCTACTATATCATTGTCACCCGTAAAAATGATGCTAATGCCTTTAATCATATCACACTTGCATGGTTTGGTATGATGAGATTTGTAAAAATAAATGAATATATAAAATGGCAATGACATGAGTATCTCAGTGAAGTAAATACAAGATTTTAAGTAAATCAAATAAATAGAGTATTATTTTTGTCATCTTGTGCCCTCCCCTAGGTACTTACTATGCCACTGTTAAGTATCCTCTAATGACACCATACATTACATTTTACTTTTGGAAAAGATTACTTCAATAATATAATATATACATATATATAATTGAATAAACCATTACAGCATACAGAAGAAACTGACCTGAAAGAAACTCCCTAAGCTCTGTTATAGGGCATACAGTAGTATGAAATGAAGCCATTACTTTCAGTCATGACCATGAAACCTTAGAAGAATTTGAGTTTGTGGAGTTAAACCTTCATGTGAGAAATTAATTGGGTTTGAAATACTCTGCGTGTAGTGCTGTACATGTCAAGCATTGTGCCTTTATGTACTGTATTGGTGTTATTAATATGAATAGAAGTTGAACGTTGCTTTTTATGTTTATTTATCCAAGACAGAACATTAATGTTTTAATACATTTCTAAAAAGACAGACGTTCATTGCCTTCTTTTATATATCCAGGAGCCTTTATGCAATTATGTTTTCCCATTTTAATAATACAAATTATACCAGCAGAATAACACTTCAAAACGAATTTTGCAAGAATTGTGAAAGAAATGTTATGCCAAATATGAGGTTTATTGTTTTATTTGTGGAAGCTGATGCCAAGCAATATGAATCAGAACCCTAAATAAATGCAGCACTTAACAAATATTATGCTATAAATTATGACTACGTAATTCAAGGATTATTTTGTACTTCGACTTTTTGTTCTCTTCTTCTCTGCATTGGATACAAAGGACAGGACATACTACCCAAATAATAGATACAGGTAAAAAATGTATAGGTTATACAAAATTCAAAAAATGAAGCTGTCACTACTGCATTAAATGGGTAAACATTTATACTTTATTGTTATTCTACATACGGTAAGTATTTAGACCCCTTTACATTCTTCATTCTTTGTTTCATTACAGCTCATTCAAAGATCAAAAAATAATGTTTTTGCTCATTAATGTACAATCTGTACCTCATCTTGACATAAAAAAATCACAAATGAAATATCATAACATGGTCATTAGTATTCAGACTCTTTGCTTCAACAGTCATATTTAACTCAATGAAACAAAAAAAGGGCAATCAAATGGAATCATATTAATTCTAATTGTTTTTACTATGTTTTTGTTTGTTTTTTGTCACTTTCTTTGTGGGGTGTTTTTTGTTTAAATGTTGGCGTGTTTTCTACATGCAGCATTTGTTCGATGTTTTTGCAGCCTAAACAACCATACTCAGATCAACTTTTGAAACCAATACGAATTTGATGCAATGCTACCTACAAACAACAGAAATAATAAAATCCAATACATATAAGGCTCATCATAATTTGTAGTTGAATAAAATGTTTTTACACATACCTAAAATGAGTATGACACTTCACTTAAAGGTTAATAAAATTGTAGGCTGGGTTCTAGTATTGTATCTATGTAGTAAGCCTGGTTCCATAGTGAATCATTTGGCAGCTTATTTCTGGTACTGTATCCATAAAGTTAATTTCTTTCTGATACCATTTTTTTGCATTAAGCTTGGTGAAAGTACTGTATTTAGGTGCTAAGTACATTTTGAGTACAATATGCAAATAGTAAGCTTTGTTTTGATTCTGTATTTAGTAAGTTTAGCTCTGGTCCTTTTGTATGTTGTAAGCTTTGTTTTATTGCAATATCTATAATATCTAAGTAAGTTTTGTACTGAAACCTTATATGTTGTAGGCTTACTTCTATTTCAGTAATGTGCTTGGCTCTGGCACTATAGCCATCTAGAAAGCATAGTTCTGGAACTGTATCTATGTAGTAACTAGTAAGCCTGGTTCTGATGTTGTATGTATTTAGGAAGCTTTGTTCTTGTGTTGTATTTATATATTAACTAGTAAGCTTAGTTCTGGTGCTGTGTTTACACAGTAAGCTTTGTATTACTCCTGTATTAGTTGTGCAAGAAAGATCTTGGTAAGATCTTTACTAAGGGTCCGTCGGTCGCATTTTCGTTGGGTTTCCCGCTGATTTCCGTTTTGCGCCGAATTGCCCCGGGATTTTGGTGCACAAGATTGGATTTCGCCGCATCGCCAGCGCCTTGTATGCGACAGAAATCGGGGGTCAGGCCGTTTGACAACCCGCCGGATTCAGACACACTGCAGAATTTAAAGAAGGATTTGTGTTGCAAGATCAAGCACTCACATGCACCAGGAAGAAGAAGGTGAACTCAGGCGGACCTCAGCGAGAAAGTGATGGATGCAGGAACACGGGCGCGCAAGGTTGGTAACCTTCATACGGTCCAGGGCCCAGCTTGGCCTTAATCTCCTGAACTGATGACTAATACATTACAACTGTATTTCAGTCTATTAGGAACATAGTAGAATATTATTATTTTTGTTATTATTTGTTTATAGAGCACCATTAATTCCATGGTGCTGTACAATAAGTAAGGGGTTCACATTCATCACATAAAGACAAGGACAAATGAAAGAAAAAAAACTACAGTGATCAGGAGACAAGTGTCAGGAAAACCCTGCCTGAGAGGGCTCACATCTAAATGGGAGGGAAGATGTAGACATGAGGTGAGAGAGCAGAGCAGTCCAGTTATTGTGCATTGTAGGTGATCCTGAACAGGTGGGTTTAAAACCAGTGGATAAACTGGATAGAGAGAAGAGGCAGATGAGAGACAAGGAGACAGATGGATTCGCCGGGCAGCAGAGATTAAGATAGATTAAGATAGATAAAGATAGATTGAAAGGGCGCTGGAGAGTTAACTGGGAAGAATGTTGCAGAAAACTAAGCGGGAGATGATAAGGGTAAAGACTAGTAATTTTGTAGACTCTGGATTTAGAATAGAAAATGTAAGTTAGCTGACCCCTTGTGATTTTTCTGGTGCAAGGTATCCATCTGGATTGAGGAACGTCGGTATTGGTGGCAGTTCAAGAAAATAATCCAGCATTTCACTTTTAATTATTACTGAACATAAAGAGATGGCTTTGTCACCATAATAGAAATCATCAGGTGACAGAAAATTGGTGCTTATAGTACAGGAAGAGTACAGCACAAAGAGTTACTATAATAAATACATACATTTTTTGTTAGTACAGGCAGTGCCCAGGTTCCCCACAAGATAGGTTCTCTAGATTTGTTCCTTAGTTGAATTTGTATGTAGGTCAAAACAAGTAAGTTTTGTAACTATAACTCAAGTCAAAAAATTTTTTGTCCCTGTGTAAATTGGATTTTTGGAAACAAGGATTAAAAATAAATCTTCATTGCAAATTCTTATAGTACTGTATATCATTGCAGCCTGGGGCTAAAGTTCAGTAGACTATCAGCATCTAGATGTCCTTCTGTAACTAAGAGATAAATCTATGTCTGGTGTTATTAAGTCAGGGGCTGTCTGTATAGGGTAAAAAAGGATTTTAGACATAGTTATGTGATTATGGTATACACCAATATGAAACAATGGGGCAGATTTACTTACCCGGTCCATTCGCGATCCAGCGGCGCGTTCTCTGCGCTGGATTCGGGTCCGGCCGGGATTCATTAAGGTAGTTCCTCCGCCGTCCACCAGGTGGTGCTGCTGTGCTGATAAGCATCGGAACCCGCTGGAGTTCACCGAGCCGGGCTGAGTGAAGGTAAGTGCAAGCTCCGCAACAGATTTTTTGTTTTAAATGCGGCGGTTTTTCAGAATCCGTCGGGTTTTCGTTCAGCCGCGCCCCCCGATTTCCTTTGCGTGCATGCCAGTGCCGATGCGCCACAATCCGATCGCGTGCGCCAAAATCCCAGGGAAATCAGCGCAAATTGGAAATATTCGGGTAACACGTCGGGAAAACACGAATCGGGCCCTTAGTTAATGACCCCCAATATATTAAGTAAGGGCTATCAGAAATAGATTAGAAAGGGAATTAAATATAGTTCATAACTGTAAGGGAGAAGGTGAATTAAGGTGGTTGACCAGGGATCAAAAGATGTGATGTATGGGTTGGGTTGGGGGCTGGGTTGTGTTTAAAAAATTAACAAACTACTTATACTCATCTCCTCCAGTTCTCCAATTCTCCCATGGCTCTGCTTGTCACTACTTACCTCTGTTTGCTTACAAAGGTTGTAGAAGGCAGTGGTGGGGATGGCACTGCCGGCCTTCATAAGCAAACAAAGGCCTGTAGTGATGAACGGATGCACCGGAGAAGGTGAATATAAGAAGTTTATTGTTTTTTGACAGCCATATATCAATTAGTTTGATCCCCAAACAACTCTTTTAAGTGATAGTACCTTATATTAAATTCCAGTGTGTATTTAAGAATATCAATAAAGTTTATTATCATGTTTATCATTCAGCTTTGCTTAGAAGCTGATCGATTGGTTTCCATGTCTCAGCTTTTAACTCCAATAAGCTGTTTGAAGAGCATTATTTCTAAATGTTTTGTTAAACATTGCACTATATAGAGTTATATGTTCTTTGAATGTAAAATACTTAAAATATTTGGTGACAAGTGACTTGGCTGAATTATCTTAAACCTATATACAGAATAAAAAACTCACTGTGGGACTAACTAGAGCTGGAAGATTTACATGTTCTTGTTATTGGGTGACCTTTTATAAATCCCTTGTGGTATTACTCCAGTGATCCCTCAGTCTAGAGTTAACAAGCCATCAATAATGTGCAGATAATGAACTTATCTCATGTTAAGCAAATAACCTTTCAGTTCACAAAGATATTAGGGCCATTGTAATGCAACATGGTTCACATGATACAATGTATCATTCAGTGATCGCTGCAGCATGAGATATATTTATTTGGGAATAAATGTTTATTTCTATTAGATATTTTGAATCAGTCTTATAAAATATATATGATGTTGCTGTAAATTATGGATTGTGCTGCATGCCTGCTTCCTTCCAATTAGTGCTGTACTCAGCAATGTAAGAAGTGGGCTGGCCCATTAGAAGACACCATAATTATATCATGAATATTTCATACTGACTTCAAGTAAAGCTAGCAACTAGATTAAGCTTTGGATGACATATAATTAAGAAAAAAATCACTACTGAGCATCCTGCTAGATGAAATAAATATTGTATGACCTAAATCATACACACAAAAACACAAATTTACTATTTATTTCTCTGTATACTTCCATACATATACTGTATGTATTTTGTGTATAAATTGTATCATATCTATCTATTTAAATGCAATCTGCCATATATATATCAGATTAAAAGTAAATGAGAAAATGATATAAAAGCAACATACCGGGAAAAGGTAACACAGCAAGGACATATTAACTGAGGAACATAAATTAATATATGTTATTGGTTTACTTGGAAGCAGACTGAATAATAGGTAAGACATTCCATATTTCTATGCCACAACCAGTAGATTGAAAGAATATCCAATGTATGTCCTTATTACAAATGATATTTCACAAGTGTATCAAAATTATTGCATCAGTATTAAAGAAAACCAGCCATTTAAATTAACCCATCCAAAGAATACCCCATTAAAAACTATTATTAGAAAGCATTGCCTCTATCCCTATTTGGTTCCTTTCTATGGCAGCAATTTTAAAAAATCGACTTATAATCAACTCACATGATGTGAGTCCAATCACACACAAAGCACACTAAGTGAGTCCTGCATTTAATTTTACTAACTGCTAGGACAATATGCTGTGAAGAAAATTGAGAGAGAGCTCTATTAAATCATTGGGCACTTCATGTCGTGTGACCAGGGGTTGTCATCCAAGGTCCTTTACCCAATTACATTTGTAATGTCTACCCCATGTATGTATCTGATCACATGAAATAAAAGCCTGCCTCCATGGAAGCATGGTGAGGAGTAGAAGTCCATGGAGGCATGCTGTGATTTCATGTGATCGGATACTGTATTTACATGGGATAGACGTTGCAAATGTAACTGGGTGAAGAACCTTAGAAGAAATCATCCTGGTCACATGACATTATGTGCTGAATGCTGTGAAGAGGCATGGGAAATGGGGAGTAGTAAATGGGAGAAGCTGTCCAAGCAGGGCACACCCCCAATGATGCCAGGTTATATAACATAAAGTTGATTTATGGGGATGTAAGGGGAACAATTTTCGGTTACAAGAAGAGTGTCAGTTAGTTAATAAGGCTCTATGGAAACCTGTCACTAGTTATATTTCTAAAAATGTGGTGACAGGTTCCGTTTAACTGGTTAGGACTCCTTGCTGTATGTATATGGTAATGGTGCAGGTCACATGTCATAGTCATTTACAAGAAAGAAATATGGCTACCTCTAGGGTTACCTTAAGTAAGGCAGCTCCTTTTAGATAAATGCCAAGCCAAGACTTGGGATAATGATTTGGGCTATCTGCAATAGAGAATATGTAATTGGAAAAATGCATGTGAATCCGCATCAAAAATGTATTAACAACAACAGAGATCTGCATGAAAATCTCACGTAGTGTAGAAACTGTGCACGTTTAATGCAGATTTTTTGCGGATCCGCAATGTGTGCTGAGCCTAATAATCCCTTCCTGACTCATGTTTCTGACCTATCCAAATCATTAAGATAATTTGATCATGCTTTGCATGTCAGTTTAAAGAAATTCTGCCCCTCTGGCACCGCCAAACACAATAGAAAGTTCTGACCTTCTGATGTATCTAGCGGCCGGGCTGCTCTGGTGTACAAATTTATTCAACATGAATATACCCATTTGGGGATTGCAAAGCTTTGTGTTATTTCAGGGCTTGTGTGCTCTGATAAATGTCCCCCACTATCTTTCAAGGAGGGGTGTTGGCATTTGGATGGCTTTTCAATCTGTATGGCTGTTACCCTAAATCAGTGATGGCGAACCTTTTAGCGGCCGAGTGTCCAAACTGCAATCCAAAACCCCCTATTTTTAGCGAGGTGCCAACCAAAAATGAAAGCAGTAACTCATTGCTCCCCGTTTTTCAACAACTTTCGATCATATTGGCCTCCTGAGAAAAGATGGAAAAATTGCATCATTTTATTTTCTTTCCAGTGTCTCTCTGTACACAGAGAATCGTGGGGCAGCAGAAGGTCCTCCAAACATAATTTGGCCCTGATTACTCATTCTCCCTCTTCCTACAGTCCCAAGTAGCGAAGTAAGTATCAAAATATGACTGAAAGCAGCATCTTTTAAGTTGCTTGGAACAGCAGGAAGATTCTTTGAGTCCTGTCTGGTGTGCTGGAGTGATGGCTGGGTGCCCACAGAAAGAGCTGAGTGCCACCTCTGGCACCCGTGCCATAGGTTCGCCACCACTGCCCTAAGTGATTCGAAAAGACGGATCTTACTTAGTGCACACCAAACACAATTTAAACATTTGATTGAAAGTAAGCTATAATGTGCAAAAATGGATAAAAAGATTTGTTAACAAGTTCAAGTCCAAGTTAATTTGCTGCTTCTAGAACAAACACAATGATGGTGTTGTATGTTTTTTTAGTCTATATTTGGCGTTGTTTTGGCGGAGTTGTGGTGAAAATGCTGTTTTGCGACTTTCCATTGTGACAAATGAATATATGATGATGCAAAATGACTTTGCATAGACCCTGCTTGCACCAAATCCATGAATTTAGTATAGCCAAGTTTTAGGAATAGGACTGAATTAAAGTACTGTGACTTTCCTTTTAGGCGCAAGTTTTGGCACAAAAATTTACTCCAGTCCCCACCCTGGTCTACGTAGTGTACCTTTTGATGTTTTTTTGCGACTGCCGCAAACAGCCCACATAGTATAAGACACGGACAGCAGATTTATCTATGGAAAAAATGCAGAATGAATCTGATGGCAGCAGAACTCCAAAGATAGAGATAGAGAACGGCCACAAGGAGCCGGCCTAATGATACATTAAGTTATTTTTGGCACTTTTTGTTAAGAAATACAGGATTCTTATTTAGTTTTTTTAGGGTCTGAAAGTTTACTTTAAACAAAAATTTATGCATATGCATTTTTGGATATATTTTTTATGTTTTTTTTTTTTTTTTTCTTTTCTCATTTTCTTTTTCTTTTACTTTTCGCCCCTCAAGGTCATAAAAACTTTTGCCTAACTCTGGATTAAACAAAAATAAGTAATTCTCTAATTTACTCTAATTAGCTATCTGCAAGTGTTTAGCTGCTAGTAGAAGTTTTACCTTGTCTCCCCCCCCCCCCTCCCAGGCTACTCTCCTTTTGTTATGTTTTCTGGTAACCATGAGAAACCATATAGATATGGTAGAGTAGACAGGAGGCTTGTTAAGAAGTGGCTGTAGGAGAGTAGTGCAAGAAACTAGGAGTGGAGTAACTCTTCACATGCTTCAGGTCGTCCAATTACAAACATGCTGTCCTGATTCATGTGAAAGGCCTTAGGACCTGAAGTGATGTCACAAGCATATGACTCATCACATGCTTCAGGTCGTCCAATTATAAACATGCTGCCCTAATTAATATGAATGCCTTGAGTGCTCTGGCCTCACTGCTCTTAGCTGATGTCACAACCAGGAAGTGCCATTTTCTTCACAAATTTGAGGATGTTGAGTGTAATAAACAAACACCCATGGTGTGCACCACCAATATGAATGACCGAACTTGTAGGTAAGGAGGGAAAGTGGTGAGTGTATACATATTAAAACTTGACTTTTATTTATTGTTTATTTAAAAAGTACACTTATTTATGTTTTTACAAATAAATTAATAAATGACACCAGTATTATTTCTTCTGGGTCACTTAAAATACCACAAAGTGCAATGACTGATTAGATCATAGGGTTAGTTGAGAGGGAGGTCCCCCAATTATATAGTATAAATCCCCCAGAATTAGAACAACCCCACACTATTTATGAGAGTACTTCCTGGGGTTATTAAGGGTGGTAGACTGAGTCCCTGGTTCTAGGGAGGGAAATACCCCAGTCCAGGGCGCCCACACTGTTGTGTGCAAGGTAAGATCTTGTTCTGAATAGCTAACTAAGCCAACTATTCTCAGCTAAATAGTTGGCTGAATATGCATGATTCTCCTATATCAGATCCGATCTATCTGGGTCCACACTTTCATGCAGAAACAGCTGACAGAATAAGGAGCAGCGTGTTATACCACAGCGTGTTACACCACAATATTCAGCCTACGATCACCCTCATAATTATACTATCCCTGCCCTGCTATGTCCTGACACGTTTTTTGCCGGGTCTCCCCGACTTCTTCTAGGGGGCTTTACTTTACAAATCTTTACTTTACATTTCACAAAAGGTATGCAGAGGTTTTAAAGGATGCATCTTGCTAAAATACTTAATATCCTGTCCCTACACTTACACATCCATGAGCTAAAGTGGTCAACCCCTTTAGGATAATATATTCGGCTTTAATTTTTTACATTGTAGGTTTTTCTCCATCTTAAGATTTTTAACACATACAAGGCACAATGAGCATTGTCCAAAGAGTAATAACATCATTTGGTCCTGACACCCTTGTAATAAATCATGTGATTGTTGAAATGGGGTTAATTAGAAGCTGCTGAGTGCAAAATGACCAATGTTTCCAGTAAAGAAAAATACTTCAAGGCTGGCCATAAGTCAGGTAGACCATAAAAATAAAAGTAAATGAAAATGAAAATAAAATGAAAATAAAGTTTCACAAATATAAAAAAAAATGTTTACATTCATTATACCAGAATTTGCAATAGATAATTATGAACACAATTAGGCTACATTCACACTACTATTCAAACCACCATTCCTTACCTCTGTTTAAAAAAATAATGAACAAAGTTTTATTAAAAAATCCCATTGACATATACATTTTATGTCATCCGATATGTTCAGTTAGGCAAGTATACATTATGCATCCATTTTTAGAAGTAAAAAATGAAGGTGGCTGCAGTACTTTAAATAAAATTCATTTAACTGAAATACAAAACCGATAGATCCGGAGGAACTTTTACACCAATGGCCATAAGACTTGAGAATAAGTTATCACAGTTGTAAGTTGGATGTTAAACCATTGTGTATGTAGACGTATTGGTGTAGACACACTGGTGATACTGTGCAGAATTACATGGGGGACACTTGTCTGTAGTATCTGCAACATTCTGCAAACTTCACAGCTCTTGCTCTGAGCTCAGGATTTTGCAGAATGTTTTGTAAATAGAAGGTGATGAACTGTAAATAGAGTGCAGCTCCTGTCTGTAGTGTATGTTATGTCTGTATTATATGTACTAGTGTCTGGCTGAGCTATGCTGCTAGAAATGAATTGTTCTGCAAAGGGGCTAAGTGCTACTTCTCAGTTTACGCCACCTTCTGGCTGGAGTGTTTTTGCGCCCGTTTTTGCGCCTAAATGAAATAGTTGCAAGCAAAACATCTGGATTGGTAAGATAGATGAATGAAAGCTGGTTATTTTTACTGCGCGACTAGTTTAGTGTTAAATCGCAAAAATGGCGCAAAAGCAGTGCGCCAGTATGAAAAGGCGCAAAAATAACAGAAAAAACGTGTTAAGGTGTTTAGCAGGAAAAGAAAATTAGAGAACCACATGCCAAGAGGTTTGAGCCAATGAATACAGCATATAATACAATAAAATTATAATAAAAACCATAGAAAAAGGTTATGGTAAATGTATTAAATTGTGGTAAAAGTATTCTGATGTTTAACTTCTATGACAAACCCGTCAAAAACCCCAGGCATCCAAAATACAAATTCATGTCATGATAACTTAACTGAATTAGCTCACCAGTTTTTATTTACCATGGAAAGCATTATTATTCCCATCAGTATGTCTACAACAGTAACATGTTGGGCTACTGTAGCCAGTTCTCTGTGTGAACCATTAATGAACGGCTGTAAAATAGATAAGAATAGTATTTTTACACATTTAAAGGGGTTGTCCGAGTTTAAAAAAAAAAAAAATATGTGGCCGGGAGCGGGGTTACTAAAACAATAAAGATGTACTTACCTCCCGGTGCCCTCCCGTATCCAGCGCTGCTGTCGCTCCGGTCCGGGGGCCATGTAAACAAACATGGCCGCCGGAGCAGCGCTTGATTCAGCTTCCGGCCGGCCGTGGCCGGGTACGCCTATCCGTCCCTATACACAGCATTGTGTATGGGGACCGGAAGGTTGTCGCATCCGGCCGGAAGCTGAATGCAGCGCTGCTCCGGCGGCCATGTTTGTTTACATGGCCCCCGGACCGGAGCGACAGCAGCGCTGGATACGGGAGGGCACCGGGAGGTAAGTACAGCTTTATTGTTTTAGTAACCCCGCTCCCGGCCACATATATTTTTTTTTTTAAACTCGGACAACCCCTTTAATGTAATAATCATGGCTATGCGATAATCGTACCAACAGTGAAATGAAATGACAGGATTGCTTGCATTTAAGCATGCCAGTCACATTCAGTTATTTTTGCAGGATTGGTTTAGGCTTTTTAGTTTCCAGTTGCATTCTCCTTTATGTTCTGCTGGTAATCTAATGATAATGTAATTTTAAAAGGAGCACTGTATCTGTATGTAAGCAATTACAAATAGATATGCAATTCAGAGCCCAGGGGCTTACAAAGGAACACACAAGATAAAGGGAGGATAGACAAGGAAATCTCACAAAGCAGTGAAATAGATGTTTTCAAAAGAACTAAAGGAATGATGGCAAAAGAATAAAAAAAACCCTTAGACATCAGGTGTATTATTTACTCTTTTCTATCAAATGATCTGTTCCTTCTCTTTCTGTGTTTCACAATCATCTTCACAATATTGAATATGTCATAGGGTTTTCTGAACGTCAGGCATTAGTTTAAAGGGAGCTACCCTTTTTAATTCTCCTCTTTGGCATCTCATCTAGCCATATCAATTCTCCTCTTATGTTAAACAATGATACCAAAATAGCACTGTTTATTGTTGGGTGTCTTTCTTTAGTATTGCTATAATCCCTATTCATGTCACAAGGCTTTCTGAAAGTCCAAAATGGTGTATAGGTAGCTGCCTTTTTTAAGGTAGTACTAGAGGAATAGTTTTTCTTTTCTCAACCTGGGAAACATATTTGAAGTCACCATAAACAAAATCCTCAGTGGTCTTTAAAACCTCATATACCTGCAAAGGCAAACTACATAAGAAGTTATTTCTTTTTGTAGCTCCCATATGTGGTTTCTTATTTGTAAAAAAACAGTTCCCTACAGTGTACTGTTAAGGAAAAATAATTCCGAAAGTTAGGTTTCTTCTTTTGGAAGATACTTGCCAGTTGGACTATTGTTGCAAGTCATGTCACGAGGTTTTCTAAAAGTTGAACATTTATATAAAGAGAGATTCCTTATTTAAGTTATTAACAAAGAACTTACCCATAATCCTACTTGGTGTTTGCATGGTCTTTAACACTCCATATGCTTGTAACGGTGGCCTGCAAAAACAATCTCTATAAAAGCCTCAAATGTAAATAAAATCAAAAGTGCAGATAATAATGGTAAACTTTATAATATACTTTATAAATTAAAGACATTTATTTTTGTGTCTTGCCTTTCTTTCTTTTTTTTTACCAGTTTGTGTAAATTAGCTTTCTGTCCATATAACACTGACAACAAGAGAGATAAATGAGCCTGACAAATTGTCCAATGACTTACTTTACGGAAATTTACTAGATGGTTTAATCACCTTAGCTAGTTGAATCATGAAATATTCTAAAGGTATGGAATTAGTTAATCTTTAGCTTTATCTCCTTATCTCTATGACCCACATTTATGAAAGTGTCTGTGGCAGTTGTGTGTTTGACAAGACAGAAAAATGGGCACCTAAAGAGGCGTGTTGGTGCTTAGTCAGAGTTTGCACCACATTTATTACTGAGACACGCAACGATTCGGCAGCATGAAGAATGTGCACAAAAAAATGGTGCACATTTCCAGAGCAGTGCAGGGGGAACCAGATTAATGAAGACTGTGCACCAGCTCTGATTAATCTAATGCACACTCTACAGGCAAACTGCACATAGTACAGACTATTTTTGATAAATGTTGGCCCTATCTTGTTTATATGACTTTAGATATTCACTAAAAGATATACTGAAGGAAAAAGAAGGAGCAGACAAAGGCAAAGAGAGCTTTTTTTACATAAAGAATTACATAAGAAAGTTTGGTCTTTGGTCTTCTTTCTGCTCCATTAGCCGGCAGAGATGCTTCCATGAGCGGCATTTCTTTCCACTCATTTCATATTCTATAGGTTGCTCTATTATCGGCGCATAATTATATATAGTTATCATTTACTTTCTCCCTTGGGTAATCCATTTAGCATGCATGCTAATACTCTGTTTTTCTATTGGAGAGGGTGCCTTCCGATTTTACTCGCCGATTTACCTTATGTCTTGTATTAGAATGGACATAGCTGTATTGCCAGCACAAGCATATGCGCATTGGCATATTTCGTCTGGACATGGTATTTCTCTCCGATCATGTGATTCTCTGCATGGCCAGATTGTGCAGTCTTGTTCTTGATCATGTTACCTCGTCACATGACCCGGAATTTCCTGTACAAGCACCACTGTATCCAGTACACGCCGGATAGCATCTCTCGCTTGGTGCAGGTAATCACTACTTTTACCTGATTTGTTGAAGGATGAAGCACAAAGCATTCAGCTTTGTTTTTGGGTAAGGATTCAGACCAGATCAATGCACATCAGCTTGCACTCAATGAGCGATAAGCAGCAGTTGGAGATGGGCGAATCGATTCTAACACAATGGAATTCATTTAGAATTTCAGAAAAACTTCAGATCTGCATGAATCCAAAGTTTATGCTGATTTGTGGGAACAAATCCCCCCCCCTTTATTAACAAAATGGCTGCAAGCACACTGGGGCAGATTTATCAACTGTCTGAAAGTCAGAATATTTTTAGTTGCCCATGGCAACCAATCACAGCTCAGTTTTCATTTTACCAGTTCTCATGAATATTTTAAAGGGGAGCTGTGATTGATTGCTATGGGCAACTAGAAATATTCGGACTTTCAGACACTTGATAAATCTGCCCCAATGTGTTACATGGGGCAGAGAACTCTGGGAAGCAGAAAAGAACACCCTCGATCACATGTGCAGACATATCAAGAAATCACTTATCAAGAAATGCATATGCATCACATATCAAGAAATCCGTGTCAAATTCAGATAGTTGCTGTAGTGATTTTTACTCAAAGTCCAGGGTGTCAGATTTTGGGGTTCTGTATTCCTCAAATTTAAATTCTTTTTTGTTGCTAAAGTTGATATCAAGAAATCTGTGCCAAATCCACACAGTTGGTGGAGTGATTTTTGCTCGAAGTCCAGGTCGTCAGTTTTTGGGGTTCTGTATTCCCCAAATTTCAATTTTTTTTGTTGCTAAAGTAGATATCAAGAAATCCGTGTCAAATCAGCATAGTTAATTAACCAATATGTTCGACAGAGAGGTGGCAGGTGGAGCATGCACAGGTCGCAGCACAATAAGGGGGCGTCGCAGGAAACATATCAAGACATATCAAGAAATCACATATCAAGAAATGCATATGCATCACATATCAAGAAATCCGTGTCAAATTCAGATAGTTGCTGTGGTGATTTTTACTCAAAGTCCAGGGTGTCAGATTTTGGGGTTCTGTATTCCTCAAATTTAAATTCTTTTTTGTTGCTAAAGTAGATATCAAGAAATCCGTGTCAAATCAGCATAGTTAATTAACCAATATGTTCGACAGAGAGGTGGCAGGTGGAGCAGGCACAGGTCGCAGCACAGTAAGGGGGCGTCGCAGGAAACATATCAAGACATATCAAGAAATCACATATCAAGAAATGCATATGCATCACATATCAAGCAATCCGTGTCAAATTCAGATAGTTGCTGTGGTGATTTTTACTCAAAGTCCAGGGTGTCAGATTTTGGGGTTCTGTATTCCTCAAATTTAAATTATTTTTTTTCTTGCTAAAGTTGATATCAAGAAATCTGTGTCAAATCCACACAGTTGGTGGAGTGATTTTTGCTCGAAGTCCAGGTTGTCAGTTTTTGGGGTTCTGTATTCCCCAAATTTAAATTTTTTTTTGGTTGCTAAAGTAGATATCAAGAAATCTGTGTCAAATCAGCATAGTTGATTAACCAATATGTTAGTATGTTAGACAGAGAGGTGGTAGGTGGAGCAGGCACAGGTCGCAGCACAATAAGGGGGCGTCGCAGCAGGGGTGACTCTGTGCGGCCAGAACTGCCAGTGTCATCTAGCAGCAGTGTGTTGATGAACAACCCAAAGGTTCTCGATTGGTTGACTAGGTCATCCACTTCCTCCCAAATGACATCTGACAACCCCATCCAAGAGTCCGTGGGTTTGCCAGATACAACCCTTAGTTGGCATGGCCCAGGAGCAGGTCAGCGGCCCTCGCCTGTCCTCAACCAACCTCTGTCCTGCTCATTTCCCTCAGCCAGAGATATACTAGGTGGTCTGGACTCAGCACCACTACACAGCGAGGATGAAGTCTTACAGGACAGTGAGCAGCTGCTTGGCATTGAAAAGGTGCGGCAGACATCCGCTGCTTCGTGGAGTAGACAGGAAAATAGAGATGTGGAGAGTGGCACGGGAGGTTATGTTGCACTTGCAAGTAGTCAGGCTGTGCATACTGAGATGGTTGAGGAGAATAGCAGTGACAGGGAAACAAAAATCGATAATGATGTAGCCAATCGCACTTGGGAGCCGGGTGAAGTAAGGGCTTCATCATCATCATCCGGAGAAGAGGGTGTCAGCAAGTCGCTACTGTGGCCATGAGTCAGCAGGGTGGCAGAAGTATGAGGACGGGAGGCAAACAGCTGCGGGGTACAAAACCCGCTTCGCAGGTCCAAGTAAGCAATGGCACAGGGGCTCAGCAAGGCGTTAGCATTAGTAGCCACTCAGTGCAGATTGTTGGCGGTAAAATCACCAACTCGGTGGTGTGGCAGTTTTTTATTAAGACACCAGAGCAGCTGAGCGTGTGTATATGTAGAATCTGCGGGAAGAAAGTGAAGTGCGGCCAGGGAACTAACGTTGGCACCATTGCACTATGTCAACACTTGCGGCGTCACCATCCAATGGTCTGGGAGAAACGTGTGGTGGTCTATCCTGCCGCCGCACCAACAGCAGCAGCACCTAGTGGCACACATGCCATTCCAGCCAGTCAAGGCTCCAGCAGTTTGTCTTTGACATCATCTCCCAGTCCAGATGCTTCTGCTCCTCTCTATGCATGGCACCATCAGTCGTTGAATGAGGCAATTGTATGCGTCCAGCCATCCTAAGGTGTAGAAGCTGACCTTGCTCCTGTCCATGTTGTTGGTACTGCAGTCCCTCCCTTTCCAAGTCGTTAACTCTGAACCCTTTAGAGAACTAATGGCTTGTGCCGAACCGAGGTGGAGAGTTCCAAGCCGAAATGTATTTTCCAAAAAGGTAATACCAGCCCATCACAAATATGTAGAACCCAAGATGGGCCAGTCCTTGAGCTTATCGGTTTCTTCCAAAGTGCACGGCAGTGCGGACATGTGGAGCTGTAACTAAGGTTCAGGGCCAGTACATGTCCTTTATGGCCCACTGGGTGAATGTGCTTCCTGCCCAGCCACACCAATAACTTGAACATCTCCTCCACAATGTCAAACTGCTGCTCCTGCGCCAATGTCTGCCTCCTCCTCCTTCTTCACCATCATCTCAGCCTCCACAAGTGTATGTGCTGCTCCATCATACCACATGCGCAGGGAACAGTGGTGTCACACAGTTCTACACCTGGTTTGCCTGGGCAAACGAAGTCACACAGGGAGGAACTGCTCCGTGTCATGCAAGAAGAAATCAATGTGTGGCTTTCTCCACGACAACTGCAAATCGGAAGCTTGGTGACAGACAATGGGAGGAACATGGTGTCTGGGCTGCACGGAGGAGGGATGGTCCATGCGCCCTTCATGGCGCACATGTTCAATCTGGTTGTCAAAAGGTTCCTGACGTCTTCTACCCATCTGCAAGACATTCTAAAAAGGGCCAGGAAACTGTGCATGCACTTCAGCCATTCTTACAAAGCCAAGCACACTCTCCTCAAGTTGCAGTGGCTTAATGGCCTCTCCCAACATAGGCTTATATGCAATGTTTCCATCCGTTGGAATTCCAGCTTCCATATGTTAGACCGGCTGTATGGACACAGAAAAGGCATTAATGTTTTTTTGATGATGCAATTGGACAGGAGTACTTCCCTGTATAACTTTGATGTCAGACCCATTGAGGAGGCCACATTATTTGTCAGTCACCAGGACTATGGAATGAATAACGTCATTCCACTGATGCTGCAAAATCTGTCTGGTGAAGGCACTGGAGAAGTGGTGACTACATCTCATGGCCACATGAGTCCAGTGGGGGCTGAACTGGAGGAGGAGGAGGAGGACATCTTTACCAGGGACTGGAATTGTCAACCACCTCCGCCACCTCCAGAATTTGTCATTGTGCCACTCTCTGGCATCATGCTGATGCTGCCGCCCACCTTCACACACTGTGATTGTGCCACTCTCTGATCTCCTGCTGCTTCTGCTGCTGCCACCTACACACTCTGTCATTGTGCCCCTCTGTGGCCTACCATGTTGCTGCCACCTCCAGAATTTGTCATTTTGCCACTCTCTGACCTCATGAAGCTGCTGCCGCCACCTTCTTGCTCTGTCATTGTGCCACTCTGCGGCCTACTCATGCTGCTGCCAACTGACCGCTGTCTCCCTGGAACACCCTGTGATTTCCATAATGCTGTTTTCACTCTTCCCCACTCTATGACGTTGCCACTATGTTTGGTTTTCCCCTTCATTTCATCTGTCAGAAGGACTGAAAAGCCTCAGGATTGATAGCACAAAGCAGAAGTGGATACAGAGCACAGGGGACATGTAAATATCCCATTTATTGGTCAACTCTGTTTTGGATCCACTCCTGTTTGTTGTTGGCTTTAGCAATACTGATGGATTATTGACCGATTAAAAGCAGACACTGATGGATGAAAAAAAGAGCAAAATGATCAGTGATGTCAATGTAAAATTACTGCCGACACCCTCTCCACTCTTTTGGGAGGGGGGGGTGTTCTACATGTATCAGAACATGTTTAACAGAACAGGTTCTGTCATAATCTATGGAATCCTCTGATGTCAGTGTAAAAGAGTGCATTCTTTGATGTTATAGTGGGATCCTGGCCCTCAGCTCTGTCCTTTTGAGTTGGCACAGACGTTACTTTGTCAGGCTGCATTCCCGCTTCACTTATTTGGTCAAGTAGGCCCATGGAATTGAAGAGCGAAGTGATTCTAAGACCGGTTGCTGTCATATGTATGTCATACTAAAACACATAATTGTTTGAAGACCAAACCAAGCTCCCTATGCATATCTGAGCATGGCACAACGTTCTAAAACACCCTACAGGCTCTCTGAAGCCAGGAAATACCTGTCTTTTAATGTGATTCACCATGATTCAATTCGGGTCGAAACGAATTTTGTTGGAAAATTTGTCGAACTGGGCGAATTCACAGTTACTACACAGAGAATGGAACTGTCTACTTAGAACAACTTATCTGGTGTGATGCTGAGTGTTGAACTTCTAATTATCTGAAAACCTATGTTTAGAATATTTGTTATCAATATTTTTATTCTGGAATTCTTTACACAATTATTGTGCTGTTTTAAAATGTTGTCTCCTGCTCTTATTTACCAACATACCAACTTAAAGGAAATGTACCATCAAAATCAAGCATGATTAACCATGGACACATATTCATAGATCCAGGTCCTGTCACTGTGGTAATACTTGTTATAAAAGTTGTTCTTAGAAGGAAGGAGACCATGGATTACAGATATAAGACAATTGCCCCACTCATGGTGCCTCGATCTATGATTGAGTTTCCCTATATCCTTTCAATTTGCTTAGAAAATGTAATTGTATTCTTCACTGTCCTTCACTGTGTTTCCTTAAGTGAAAGCTCGTTCTCGAGCAGGCGAAATACTCGTCCGAGCAACGAGCCGTTTTGAGTACGCTAATACTCGAACGAGCATCAAACTCGGACGAGTATGCTTGCTTATCTCAAGTCATGACCATTTAAATATCTTTTTAACAATAATGAAATAAATTTGTTTTTTAATCAACTAATTTTTTTTTAAAAGGATTTTAGCTATGTGCTCGACTATAACTTTATATCTTCATGTGTGGTGACTCTGTGCACTGGCAAAGTGGGACAGCTGGAAGGTGAGCTCATGAATCTTTTCTATTTTTTCACATAAAATACAGTAATACATATTTGACTATCCTAGTGACTTTACCTTTAAATCTTGCTTAGATCTATTGTTGCACAGCACTTATTCACAGTGTTTTACATCTCATCATGAATTCCACAATCAGTCTTTCAATGTTCAAGTTTAATTTGTCTCTGCCTAAGGCTCTAAAATCCATTTTTCCTCTCATCCTTTTTCCTTTCTAATAAAAAATCACTCTATTTTGTATCCGGCTCCATTTAGCTGGTTCAGCAAAGAAAAAAAAATTTTTTTTTTGCAGTGCACAAACTTACAGTAAGTACAATAAGACCACTTTAGAGGAGACGGTTAAAGTTAGAAAATTGAAATAGGAAATACAAGTTTAAGCTAGACACTTTTAATTAAAACCAGGGTACATTCACTAAAATGAGCTAACCAAGCAATCTCTACAGGGTAGTTACCCTTCAGTCTATCAGTCTATGAAGTACAGTCACAATTAATTTCTCTTTAAGGTTGAAATCACATATCCAGTTTATGTAAATTGTTATCATTTTTTAAAGTGGTATTCCCACAAAGACAAGTTTCTTAAATGTAGTCAAAATAACAAATTCTCTAATTCACTGTTATTAACAAAAATACAGCATTTCACAGATATAAGTCCAACCTGTCTCTATCAGTCCTGGTGTACACAATTTCAGTTTCCCTTAGACACGACCCTGTAACTTCAGACTTAGGGTCGGAGGCGGCATCTTGGATTTCTGTGTGATGGCCGTGGAGCTGAGTTTCTCTCTCTCTGCTCCCTGCACTCTATCCCTGCCCCCCTGGAGTCCAAGATGGAGCTCAAACACTGATACAAAGACACTGAGTTCCTGAAGGCAGTAGCATGAGGACAACGAAAAGTTTACAGACAGGTAGGTTCTTTATTGGGGGAGAAAGGCACAGCAGATCTAGTGTGTTGTGGAATAGCAGAGATGTAGGAGAGCTGACTGTCATTGTATGCAATATGCATCTCATGGATCTCATCATCTGATCTGTCTCATCACTCTTTCCTTATTGCATCTTGAGAAGCCAGAAAAAGTGTATATAAACATGTACCCTGATAATCTAACCATATTTCCAGCTCACAGCACTACAGGGATCATAATGTGTCTTCTTAGAGAGTCCCTGCCCACAACCTGGAATTTTACACTGACCATCACTGAGTGATAGGAGCTAAAACAGCAATAAAAATTGTAATGTAAATGGTTAAAAATTATCTTTATTGTGTTGACATCACTATGGGATTGAAATTAGAAAATTTTCTTTCATGGGAAAACCCCTTTAACTCAAAACGTGGGATTGAATATTCAAATTATATTTCATTCTAATCTAACATTTTCCTTTATGCTTTATGTATCCTTACTTTTGGATTTTGGAAAAAAATAAAAAATTCTTCTCCAAAACAGACTCTCGGGCTCCTCCTTTTCTGACTGGCCAAAGTGTTCATTAGGCACTTGCTCCTAACACTTTAATCACAGACACACAGTCTCCTCTGTCCCTTCAAAGTTTCTTCCTATTAATCAGTAAAAATTAAGGGAATTGTGTACAGAAGTAGATAAATGTAATAATAAATGTATTGAATATAACCTTAAAGGCATTGTGCACATCCTGATCTGTACACATGTGATCTGTAGATTTTAAAATCTGTATTTAACATTTGTGACATTTGTGTCAGTGTTATCCTCTGTCTGTGAAGTGCAGTTGAGGATACACTGAATGGGGCAGATTTATCCTTAGGTAGGCTCTTTGCAATAGTTTTATGACTGCCTTTGGAGTTCCGCTGCTTTTCCAATTTATTAAAGTGGCACTGGCCCTGTAATAAATCTTTCAGGGATTGCAAAAATTATGAATTATGGTGATCGAGAAGAATACCAAAATAGATATGGAGGTATGAGGACAATTCTGGTTCCCCCAATAAATATATATAATCCCCATCCAGACCGGAGGAGGAAAGAATTGATTGAGGATTACAGGATAGAAACTGGAAATACATTTGCTCCCCTATGACACTTTAATCCCACTAATGATTCAAATAACTTCTCATACCAACAGAAAGGGAATGGACAAAATGTGAGATTAGAAAGAATACAAGAAAGAGAAATAGGGGGGGAGACAGGAACACAAATCCACTCCAACAAAAAGAAAGTTAGAAAAACTAGAAAAGAAGGTAAGAAAGATAGAAGTGAACATGGCCCCCAAAAAACAGAAAGAGTAATAGATTCAGTAGAAAAAGGAATTTTTTAATTTAAGTAAAAAAAACCCTGTGCACATAACATATCAGCTTATTATCCAAAAGTTTAACATTTATCCCAGATAGGAAGATGAACAAATTTGATGTATTTATAGATCTACAGAAGTTCATTATATTAGATTAAATAAATTTGAAGAAATATTTTATGATGCATCCATACGCAACAGAAAAAAAAAGTAGTAAGTACATACACAGCGGTTTAAAAGACAAGTCCACTTTCATTACCACCTTGTCCAATAACGGCTGTGTGAATACCTTTAAATGGATAGTAATGGAGGACTGGGGAAAAAATTCTCTACGAGATCTTAAGAAAGATTCTTCAATATTAGTTAAACCTGCTTACAAGGGGAAAG
Organism: Engystomops pustulosus; assembly: GCF_040894005.1. Classification (NCBI taxonomy): domain Eukaryota; kingdom Metazoa; phylum Chordata; class Amphibia; order Anura; family Leptodactylidae; genus Engystomops; species Engystomops pustulosus. Next base: position 132,078,401 of record NC_092413.1, on the reverse strand, counting down.
GGGGGTTGTCATTATTGACAGAGATTATTATTTGGGAAACCAAGTCAGACCAAGTCACTTATCAGAGATTGAAAGGTAACCCAACTGAGAGTATAAAGTGAGCAATTGTCCATTCTTCATGAGGCTAAAAGAAAGGGCATTATTAGTGAGTTTTTTTACCGAAATTACACACACACACAAAAAAAGCCAGGAAGCCCTATAGTGGCAGGGATTGATTCTGTACCTAGTAGATTATCTCAATACATTGATAAATTTGTTCAGCCTCTTGTGTTTGATACCCCGGAATATTTGAACGACTCAGGAGCTTTACTGGATATTATTAAGAACTCTATTGTGGATGAGAATACTATTTTATGTACAAGTGATGTTTAATCGTTATGCACGTGCATACCATCAGCTTGGAAAGCGGTAGAGGAATTTTTAAGAAATGATCCACAGGTCCCAGTATAACAAAAAATAACTCATGATAGATCTCATATAACCTTTGGATTGGAAAATAATTACTTTGGGTTTGAAGGGACCTTTTTCCTTCAAATAGCGGGCACGGTGATGGGGGCAAAATTTGCCTTCTGCCATGCCAATTTGTATATGACAAGTTGGGAAAATAAGTTTATTTTTAATAATAATTAGAGATGAGCGAGCACTAAAATGCTCGGGTACTCGTTATTCGAGACGAACTTTTCCCGATGCTCGAGTGCTCGTCTCGAATAACGAGCCCCATTGAAGTCAATGGGAGACTCGAGCATTTTTCAAGGGGACCAAGGCTCTGCACAGGGAAGCTTGGCCAAACACCTGGGAACCTCAGAAAAGGATGGAAACACCACGGAAATGGACAGGAAACAGCAGGGGCAGCATGCATGGATGCCTCTGAGGCTGCTTAATCGCACCATTATGCCAAAATTATGGGCAACAGCATGGCCATGACAGAGTGACAGAATGAAGCTAGATATCATCTAAAACATCCAATAATTGACCCTGACACTATAGGGGACTTCATGCAGAGGCAGCGGCAGCAGCGGCAGGCTAGAGAGTGGCATGGCGACATACCCTAAATGGACTCAGGCTTCAAACCAATGGGTGGCAGAGAGGAACCAAAGGAGGTGAGCAAGAAGCGCTCAAATAATATCGGTACATGATAAAAGTTTGCCAGTATATTTTGTGGATTACACAGCAGGGTGGCGACAAAGTTAACATGGAAGCCATGAAAACAACCCAAAATTCTGCCTGACACAGCTCGTTTGATAAGGGGACCATGTATGGAGGCAGTGAACTAGTAGTAGATTAAAGGTGCTGCAGTTAAAACTATGTTAGTTGGATCTTGGCATGGAGCTGGCGCTCCGCTGCCAGGCGAGCTTTCGCCAATCCAAGCCCCTGTCTCTAGGCTACTCCCCAAACAGCACTTCTAAGAACCTTTTGTATAAGATCAAGTGTAATAGCGTTCTTATAAGTTTAGGATATGGCGGGTGAGGGGAATGGAAACAGATGCGCAAGAAGCGCTGAAATAATATTGGTAAATGATAAAAGTTTGCCAGTATATTTTGTGGATTACACAGCAGGGTGGTGACAAAGTTAACAAGTTTGTTGTGGAAGCCATGAAAACAACCCAAAATTCTGCCTGACACACCTCGTTTGATAAAGGGACGATGAATGGAGGCAGCTATATGGACGACTTTTGGAGGAAGCAATGGAGACAACGTGTGGAGGCTGCTATGGAGACAATTTAATTTGGATAGTGCCTGTATGTGGCAGTCCAAAAAAGTTTTCAAACCAGAGGAGCAGGTAGGTGGCCCTCCAGAAAAATGGAATAGATTGAGTGCCTGTATGTGGCAGTCTAAAAAAGTTTTCAAACCAGAGGAGCAGGTAGGTGGCCCTCCAGAAAAATGCAATAGATTGAGTGCCTGTATGTGGCAGTCCAAAAAAGTTTTCAAACCAGAGGAGCAGGTAGGTGGCCCTCCAGAAAAATGGAATAGATTGAGTGCCTGTATGTGGCAGTCCAAAAAAGTTTTCAAACCAGAGGAGCAGGTAGGTGGCCCTCCAGAAAAATGGAATAGATTGAGTGCCTGTATGTGGCAGTCCAAAAAAGTTTTCAAACCAGAGGAGCAGGTAGGTGGCCCTCCAGAAAAATGGAATAGATTGAGTGCCTGTATGTGGCAGTCCAAAAAAGTTTTCAAACCAGAGGAGCAGGTAGGTGGCCCTCCAGAAAAATGGAATAGATTGAGTGCCTGTATGTGGCAGTCCAAAAAAGTTTTCAAACCAGAGGAGCAGGTAGGTGGCCCTCCAGAAAAATGGAATAGATTGAGTGCCTGTATGTGGCAGTCCAAAAAAGTTTTCAAACCAGAGGAGCAGGTAGGTGGCCCTCCAGAAAAATTGAATAGATTGAGTGCCTGTATGTGGCACTCCCAAAAATTGTTTAAAACAGAGGACCGGGTCGGTGGCCCTCCAGAAAAATTAAATGCATAAAGTACTATAGGTAGAGCCAGTGGGCCCTGTCAAAAAATAGCCAGTTTCCTCTGCTTTACTGTACAAAGAGCAGGAGAAGGAGGAAAATGAGGAGGAGGAGGAGGAGTGGATAAATTATTCAGGTTGAGCTTCCTTCACCTCCTGGAGATTGGAAATTAGGAGAAATCCATGCTTTATTCATCTTGATAAGCGTCAGCCTGTCAGCGCTGTCAGTCGACAGGCGTGTACGCTTATCGGTGATGATGCCACCAGCTGCACTGAAAACCCGCTCGGACAAGACGCTAGCGGCAGGGCAGGCAAGAACCTCCAAGGCGTACAGCGCCAGTTCGTGCCACATGTCCAGCTTTGAAACCCAGTAGTTGTAGGGAGCTGTGTGATCATTTAGGACGATGGTATGGTCAGCTACGTACTCCCTCACCATCTTTCTGTAAAGATCAGCCCTACTCTGCCGAGACTGGGGACAGGTGACAGTGTCTTGCTGGGGTGACATAAAGCTGGCAAAAGCCTTGTAAAGCGTACCCTTGCCAGTGCTGGACAAGCTGCCTGCTCGCCTACTCTCCCTCGCTACTTGTCCCGTAGAACTACGCACTCTGCCGCTAGCGCTGTCAGAAGGGAAATACTGTTTCAGCTTGTGCACCAAGGCCTGCTGGTATTCATGCATTCTCACACTCCTTTCCTCTCCAGGGATGAGAGTGGAAAGATTTTGCTTGTACCGTGGGTCCAGGAGAGTGAACACCCAGTAATCGGTGCTGGAATAAATTCTTTGAACGCGAGGGTCACGGGATAGGCAGCCTAGCATGAAATCTGCCATATGCGCCAGAGTACCAACGCGTAAGAATTCACTCCCCTCACTGGCCTGACTGTCCATTTCCTCCTCCTCCAACTCCTCCAATTCCTCTTCTTCTGCCCATACACGCTCAACAGTGAAGGACTCAACAATGGTCCCCTCTTGTGTCTCGCCAACATTCTCCTCCTCTTCCTCCTCCACCTCCACCTCCTCCGATATGCGCTGAGAAACAGACCTAAGGGTGCTTTGGCTATCAACAAGGGAATCTTCTTCCCCCGTCTCTTGTGAGGAGCGCAAAGCTTCCGACTTCATGCTGACCAGAGAGTTTTTCAACAGGCCAAGCAGCGGGATGGTGAGGCTGATGATGGCGGCATCGCCACTGACCATCTGTGTTGACTCCTCAAAGTTACTCAGCACCTGACAGATATCAGACATCCACGTCCACTCCTCATTGTAGACTTGAGGAAGCTGACTGACCTGACTACCAGTTCTGGTGGAAGTTGACATCTGGCAGTCTACAATCGCTCGGCGCTGCTGGTAAACTCTGGATAACATGGTCAGTGTTGAATTCCACCTCGTGGGCACGTCGCACAACAGTCGGTGAGCGGGCAGTTGGAGGCTGCGCTGCGCTGCCCTGAGAGTGGCAGCATCTGTGCTGGACTTCCTGAAATGCGCACAGATGCGGCGCACCTTCGTGAGCAAATCAGACAGAATGGGGTATGTCTTGAGGAAACGCTGAACTATCAGATTTAACACATGGGCCAGGCATGGCACATGTGTCAGTCTGCCGAGTTGCAGAGCCGCCACCAGGTTACGGCCGTTGTCACACACAACCATGCCTGGCTTCAGGTTCAGCGGTGCCAGCCACAGATCAGTCTGCGCCGTGATGCCCTGTAATAGTTCTTGGGCGGTGTGCCTTTTATCGCCTAGGCTCAGCAGTTTGAGCACCGCCTGCTGTCGCTTAGCGACGGCACTGCTGCTGTGCCTAGAGCTACCGACTGATGGGGCCATGCCCACGGATGGTCGTTCGGAGGAGGAGGTGGAGGAGGGGTGGGAGGAGGAGGAGGCATAGTAGGCCTCAAACACCTGGACCGAGGTAGGCCCCGCAATCCTCGGCGTCGGCAGTATATGACCAGCCGCAGGGTCACACTCGGTCCCAGCCTCCACCAAGTTAACCCAATGTGCCGTCAGAGATATATAGTGGCCCTGCCCGGCAGCACTCGTCCACGTGTCCGTGGTCAGGTGGACCTTGTCAGAAACGGCGTTGGTCAGGGCACGGATTATGTTGTCTGACACGTGCTGGTGCAGGGCTGGGACGGCACATCGGGAAAAGTAGTGGCGGCTGGGGACCGAATACCGAGGGGCGGCCGCCGCCATGAGGCTGCGAAAGGCCTCGGTCTCTACTAGCCTATAGGGCAGCATCTCCAGGCTTAGCAATCTGGAGATGTGCACATTAAGGGCTTGGGCGTGCGGGTGGGTTGCACTATATTTGCGTTTCCGCTCCAGCGTCTGGGGTATGGAGAGCTGAACGCTGGTGGATGCTGTGGAGGATCGTGGAGGCGACGATGGGGTTTTTGTGGCAGGGTCCTGGGCAGGGGGCTGACTATCAGCTGACACAGGGGAAGGAGCAGTGGTGTGCACGGCCGGAGGTGACCGCGCTTGTTGCCACTGAGTGGGGTGTTTAGCATTCATATGCCTGCGCATACTGGTGGTAGTTAAGTTAGTAGTGGTGGAACCCCTGCTGATCCTGGTTTGGCAAATGTGGCACACCACAGTCCGTCGGTCATCCGGTGTTTCCTTAAAGAACCTCCAGACTTCTGAAAATCTAGCCCTCGCCGCAGGAGCCCTCGCCACGGGAGCTTCACTAGTTGACACATTTGGCGCTGATGCACCAGCTCTGGCCCTGCCTCTCCGTCTGGCCCCACCACTGCCTCTTCCAACCTGTTCTGGTCGAGGACTCTCCTCCGTCTCAGAAGCACTGTGTTCACCCGGCCTCTCAACCCAGCTTGGGTCTGTCACCTCATCATCCTCCGATCCCTCAGTCTGCTCCCCCCTCGGACTTCCTGCCCTGACAACAACTTCCCCACTGTCTGACAACCGTGTCTCCTCATCGTCGGACACCTCTTTACACACTTCTTCCAGTACGTCAACAAGGTCATCATCACCCACAGACTGCGACTGGTGGAAAACCTGGGCATCGGAAAATTGCTCATCAGCAACCGGACAAGTGGTTTGTGACTGTGGGAAGGGTCCAGAAAACAGTTCCTCAGAGTATGCCGGTTAAAAATGGCAAATTTTGCTGGGAGGGGGCAGACTGGGGGGGAGGAGGCTGAGGTGCAGGAGCTGGAGGAGTGCCGATTTCGGTGACATGGGTGGACTGCGTGGAAGACTGACTGGTGGACAAATTGCTCGAAGCATTGTCGGCAATCCACGACATCACCTGTTCGCACTGTTCTGGCCTCAACAGTGCTCTACCACGAGTCCCAGTAACTTCAGACATAAACCTAGGGAGTGTAGCTCTGCGGCGTTCCCCTGCTCCCTCATAAGCAGGTGGTGTCTCACCCCGCCCAGGACCACGGCCTCTGACCCCTGCAGTAGTTGGACGCCCACGTCCCCGCCCTCGTCCTCTACCCCTAGCCCTCGGGTTAAACATTTTGAAAATGAGAGTGATAACTTGAATTTTTTTTTTAACTTTTTTTTTTTTTTTTTTTTTTTTTTGTGTTTTTTAGTTTTTAAAACCAAACGATGCTATCCTATTGCTATGGCTATTTTATAGCCAAGTAGGAAAGCACACTGCTATGCCAGATGAGATGACGCTGAGTTATGAAAAAAATAAACGTAAAATAAAAAAGGAAATGGCAGACTGTGCCTAATTGAAATACAACCCCGGGCCCTAATAAATTTTCCCACTTCGGTCTTTGCGATGGATATGTGCGTCACTAAAACACAGTGGTCGCAAGTCTGACTCCAAATTGCTCACAATTTACTAGTAGATGCACTGCAACAACTACAGCCACCAGCAGATCAACCAGAAATCAAATATATATAACGCTACTGTAGGCGTAAATAAGCCGTTTGTATTCTCCTATGGCTATTTTCTAGCCAAGTATTACAGCACACTACTATGCCAGATGAGATGACGCTGAGTTATGAAAAAAATAAACGTAAAATAAAAAAGGAAATGGCAGACTGTGCCTAATTGAAATACAACCCTGGGCCCTAATAAATTTTCCCACTTCGGTCTTTGCGATGGATATGTGCGTCACTAAGCACAAAACACAGTGGTCGCAAGTCTGACTCCAAATTGCTCACAATTTGCTAGTAGATGCACTGCAACAACTACAGCCACCAGCAGATCAACCAGAAATCAAATATATATAACGCTACTGTAGGCGTAATTAAGCCGTTTGTATTCTCCTATGGCTATTTTCTAGCCAAGTATTACAGCACACTACTATGCCAGATGAGATGACGCTGAGTTATGAAAAAAATAAACGTAAAATAAAAAAGGAAATGGCAGACTGTGCCTAATTGAAATACAACCCCGGGCCCTAATAAATTTTCCCACTTCGGTCTTTGCGATGGATATGTGCGTCACTAAAACACAGTGGTCGCAAGTCTGACTCCAAATTGCTCACAATTTACTAGTAGATGCACTGCAACAACTACAGCCACCAGCAGATCAACCAGAAATCAAATATATATAACGCTACTGTAGGCGTAATTAAGCCGTTTGTATTCTCCTATGGCTATTTTCTAGCCAAGTATTACAGCACACTACTATGCCAGATGAGATGACGCTGAGTTATGAAAAAAATAAACGTAAAATAAAAAAGGAAATGGCAGACTGTGCCTAATTGAAATACAACCCCGGGCCCTAATAAATTTTCCCACTTCGGTCTTTGCGATGGATATGTGCGTCACTAAAACACAGTGGTCGCAAGTCTGACTCCAAATTGCTCACAATTTACTAGTAGATGCACTGCAACAACTACAGCCACCAGCAGATCAACCAGAAATCAAATATATATAACGCTACTGTAGGCGTAATTAAGCCGTTTGTATTCTCCTATGGCTATTTTCTAGCCAAGTATTACAGCACACTACTATGCCAGATGAGATGACGCTGAGTTATGAAAAAAATAAACGTAAAATAAAAAAGGAAATGGCAGACTGTGCCTAATTGAAATACAACCCCGGGCCCTAATAAATTTTCCCACTTCGGTCTTTGCGATGGATATGTGCGTCACTAAAACACAGTGGTCGCAAGTCTGACTCCAAATTGCTCACAATTTACTAGTAGATGCACTGCAACAACTACAGCCACCAGCAGATCAACCAGAAATCAAATATATATAACGCTACTGTAGGCGTAATTAAGCCGTTTGTATTCTCCTATGGCTATTTTCTAGCCAAGTATTACAGCACACTACTATGCCAGATGAGATGACGCTGAGTTATGAAAAAAATAAACGTAAAATAAAAAAGGAAATGGCAGACTGTGCCTAATTGAAATACAACCCCGGGCCCTAATAAATTTTCCCACTTCGGTCTTTGCGATGGATATGTGCGTCACTAAAACACAGTGGTCGCAAGTCTGACTCCAAATTGCTCACAATTTACTAGTAGATGCACTGCAACAACTACAGCCACCAGCAGATCAACCAGAAATCAAATATATATAACGCTACTGTAGGCGTAATTAAGCCGTTTGTATTCTCCTATGGCTATTTTCTAGCCAAGTATTACAGCACACTACTATGCCAGATGAGATGACGCTGAGTTATGAAAAAAATAAACGTAAAATAAAAAAGGAAATGGCAGACTGTGCCTAATTGAAATACAACCCCGGGCCCTAATAAATTTTCCCACTTCGGTCTTTGCGATGGATTTGTGCGTCACTAAAACACAGTGGTCGCAAGTCTGACTCCAAATTGCTCACAATTTACTAGTAGATGCACTGCAACAACTACAGCCACCAGCAGATCAACCAGAAATCAAATATATATAACGCTACTGTAGGCATAATTAAGCCGTTTGTATTCTCCTATGGCTATTTTCTAGCCAAGTATTACAGCACACTACTATGCCAGATGAGATGACGCTGAGTTATGAAAAAAATAAACGTAAAATAAAAAAGGAAATGGCAGACTGTGCCTAATTGAAATACAACCCCGGGCCCTAATAAATTTTCCCACTTCGGTCTTTGCGATGGATATGTGCGTCACTAAAACACAGTGGTCGCAAGTCTGACTCCAAATTGCTCACAATTTACTAGTAGATGCACTGCAACAACTACAGCCACCAGCAGATCAACCAGAAATCAAATATATATAACGCTACTGTAGGCGTAATTAAGCCGTTTGTATTCTCCTATGGCTATTTTCTAGCCAAGTATTACAGCACACTACTATGCCAGATGAGATGACGCTGAGTTATGAAAAAAATAAACGTAAAATAAAAAAGGAAATGGCAGACTGTGCCTAATTGAAATACAACCCTGGGCCCTAATAAATTTTCCCACTTCGGTCTTTGCGATGGATATGTGCGTCACTAAGCACAAAACACAGTGGTCGCAAGTCTGACTCCAAATTGCTCACAATTTGCTAGTAGATGCACTGCAACAACTACAGCCACCAGCAGATCAACCAGAAATCAAATATATATAACGCTACTGTAGGCGTAATTAAGCCGTTTGTATTCTCCTATGGCTATTTTCTAGCCAAGTATTACAGCACACTATTATGCCAGATGAGATGACGCTGAGTTATGAAAAAAATAAACGTAAAATAAAAAAGGAAATGGCAGACTGTGCCTAATTGAAATACAACCCTGGGCCCTAATAAATTTTCCCACTTCGGTCTTTGCGATGGATATGTGCGTCACTAAGCACAAAACACAGTGGTCGCAAGTCTGACTCCAAATTGCTCACAATTTGCTAGTAGATGCACTGCAACAACTACAGCCACCAGCAGATCAACCAGAAATCAAATATATATAACGCTACTGTAGGCGTAATTAAGCCGTTTGTATTCTCCTATGGCTATTTTCTAGCCAAGTATTACAGCACACTACTATGCCAGATGAGATGACGCTGAGTTATGAAAAAAATAAACGTAAAATAAAAAAGGAAATGGCAGACTGTGCCTAATTGAAATACAACCCCGGGCCCTAATAGATTTTCCCACTTCGGTCTTTGCGATGGATATGTGCGTCACTAAAACACAGTGGTCGCAAGTCTGACTCCAAATTGCTCACAATTTACTAGTAGATGCACTGCAACAACTACAGCCACCAGCAGATCAACCAGAAATCAAATATATATAACGCTACTGTAGGCGTAATTAAGCCGTTTGTATTCTCCTATGGCTATTTTCTAGCCAAGTATTACAGCACATTACTATGCCAGATGAGATGACGCTGAGTTATGAAAAAAATAAACGTAAAATAAAAAAGGAAATGGCAGACTGTGCCTAATTGAAATACAACCCCGGGCCCTAATAAATTTTCCCACTTCGGTCTTTGCGATGGATATGTGCGTCACTAAAACACAGTGGTCGCAAGTCTGACTCCAAATTGCTCACAATTTACTAGTAGATGCACTGCAACAACTACAGCCACCAGCAGATCAACCAGAAATCAAATATATATAACGCTACTGTAGGCGTAATTAAGCCGTTTGTATTCTCCTATGGCTATTTTCTAGCCAAGTATTACAGCACATTACTATGCCAGATGAGATGACGCTGAGTTATGAAAAAAATAAACGTAAAATAAAAAAGGAAATGGCAGACTGTGCCTAATTGAAATACAACCCCGGGCCCTAATAAATTTTCCCACTTCGGTCTTTGCGATGGATATGTGCGTCACTAAAACACAGTGGTCGCAAGTCTGACTCCAAATTGCTCACAATTTACTAGTAGATGCACTGCAACAACTACAGCCACCAGCAGATCAACCAGAAATCAAATATATATAACGCTACTGTAGGCGTAATTAAGCCGTTTGTATTCTCCTATGGCTATTTTCTAGCCAAGTATTTCAGCACACTACTATGCCAGATGAGATGACGCTGAGTTATGAAAAAAATAAACGTAAAATAAAAAAGGAAATGGCAGACTGTGCCTAATTGAAATACAACCCCGGGCCCTAATAAATTTTCCCACTTCGGTCTTTGCGATGGATTTGTGCGTCACTAAAACACAGTGGTCGCAAGTCTGACTCCAAATTGCTCACAATTTACTAGTAGATGCACTGCAACAACTACAGCCACCAGCAGATCAACCAGAAATCAAATATATATAACGCTACTGTAGGCGTAATTAAGCCGTTTGTATTCTCCTATGGCTATTTTCTAGCCAAGTATTACAGCACACTACTATGCCAGATGAGATGACGCTGAGTTATGAAAAAAATAAACGTAAAATAAAAAAGGAAATGGCAGACTGTGCCTAATTGAAATACAACCCCGGGCCCTAATAAATTTTCCCACTTCGGTCTTTGCGATGGATATGTGCGTCACTAAAACACAGTGGTCGCAAGTCTGACTCCAAATTGCTCACAATTTACTAGTAGATGCACTGCAACAACTACAGCCACCAGCAGATCAACCAGAAATCAAATATATATAACGCTACTGTAGGCGTAATTAAGCCGTTTGTATTCTCCTATGGCTATTTTCTAGCCAAGTATTACAGCACACTACTATGCCAGATGAGATGACGCTGAGTTATGAAAAAAATAAACGTAAAATAAAAAAGGAAATGGCAGACTGTGCCTAATTGAAATACAACCCCGGGCCCTAATAAATTTTCCCACTTCGGTCTTTGCGATGGATATGTGCGTCACTAAAACACAGTGGTCGCAAGTCTGACTCCAAATTGCTCACAATTTACTAGTAGATGCACTGCGACAACTACAGCCACCAGCAGATCAACCAGAAATCAAATATATATAACGCTACTGTAGGCATAATTAAGCTGTTTGTATTCTCCTATGGCTATTTTCTAGCCAAGTATTACAGCACACTACTATGCCAGATGAGATGACGCTGAGTTATGAAAAAAATAAACGTAAAATAAAAAAGGAAATGGCAGACTGTGCCTAATTGAAATACAACCCCGGGCCCTAATAAATTTTCCCACTTCGGTCTTTGCGATGGATATGTGCGTCACTAAAACACAGTGGTCGCAAGTCTGACTCCAAATTGCTCACAATTTACTAGTAGATGCACTGCAACAACAACAGCCACCAGCAGATCAACCAGAAATCAAATATATATAACGCTACTGTAGGCGTAATTAAGCCGTTTGTATTCTCCTATGGCTATTTTCTAGCCAAGTATTACAGCACACTACTATGCCAGATGAGATGACACTGAGTTATTAAAACAATAAACGTAAAATAAAAAGAAACTGGCAGACTGTGCCTAATTCTACTCAAACCCCTAATAAATTTTCCCACTTTGGTGTTTGAGGTGGATATGTGTGTCACTAAGAGCTAAACACAACGGTAGCAAGTCCCCCTGCAAATTCCTCACAATATGGTACTAGCTGCAAATAAAAAAAAAAAAAAATTATAACGTTATTGTAGCCCTAAGAAGGGCTGTTGGGTTCTTTTAGAATCACTCCTGCCTAACAGTAAGCTAATAGAACACCCTAACGCTTTCCCTGACCAGCAGCAGCTCTCTCCCTAGCGGCATCCAGACAGAGAATGATCCGAGCAGCGCGGGCAGCGGCTAGTCTATCCCAGGGTCACCTGATCTGGCCAGCCAACCACTGCTATCTACGTGTAAGGGTACCACGTCATGCTGGGTGGAGTGCAGAGTCTCCTGGCTTGTGATTGGCTCTGTTTCTGGCCGCCAAAAAGCAAAACGGCGGGAGCTGCCATTTTCTCGAGCGGGCGAAATACTCGTCCGAGCAACGAGCAGTTACGAGTACGCTAATGCTCGATCGAGCATCAAGCTCGGACGAGTATGTTCGCTCATCTCTAATAATAATCCATTTATTGAATATTTAAAATTGTATAATCGATATATAGATGATGTGTTGTTACTGTGGCAGGGCACTTTTAATTCAAGCAAAATAAATACTCATTTTCTAGATTTAGAAAAAATTAAAGAAGGGAATAAATTGTATACTAAAACCTTTTTCAAAGAAACAGACTGTAGTAGCTTTATTGAATATGGGAGCTGTCATTTCACCCCTTGGTGGAAAAACATCCCAAAAGAGGAGTTCAAAAGGATTAAAAGGAATTGCACAAAAGAGGAGGATTACAACAAACAAGCACTATTAGTAAAAGATAGGTTTTTAGAAAGGTATTATGGGAAAGATCATAACACAAATGCAGAGAGGGAAATAAGAGAAATAGATTTAGGGACAATTGGTGGAAAAGTAGCAGAGGATAAAGAAAGCACTATAATTCCATTCATCACAGAGTTCACAAAGGATTTATATTTAGTGAGGAGGATTATTAAAAAAAACACTTGAACATTTTGCAGCACGATCCAGTGATAGGAGACACACTAACAGTGCAACCGAAAATTGTTCACAGAAGTATTAAAAGTATAACTAGCACGTTAGATAAAATAGATACACTACACTAAGGTTTTTAGTTGTTCACATTGTGAAGCATGTAAGAGTGCAAAAGGGTCTTTTTCAAAAAATGTTTTACATTTTTCTTCATCCAATGGACAAAAATGATTTGATATTAAATATTTTGTATTTTGTTACTTGCAATACTAATAAAGTAATATACACGATCAAATGCCCATGAGGTCTTAAATACATTGGTAGAAAGATGAGAAAATTAAAAACTTGTATTAATGAACACTTTTGCAATACAAGAAAAGTTGAATTAGATCACTCTTTATCCGCTCACTACGCAAAATCCCACCAAAAAAAGTACTAAAGGTACACATTTCTTTAGTATAGAACAGGTTTCACCGCATTGGAGAGGTGAAGACCTGATTTTAAAAAATAAGCCAGCGGGAATTCTACTGGATTTTTCATCTTAAAACACTCATTCCATTAAGGCTCAATGCAGACTTTGAGATAAAATGTTTCCTGTGAAATAAATATTTACTGTGTGAAAAATTTGTTTTCCTCTCTTTTTTACAGTATTCCCTCGCTCAGTCTTTCATCTTTCTGTATGTATTTTTTACTTTTTGTATGTATTTTACTTTTCATGTTGAACAAATGTTAATTAACCTTTGGATGTCAGTATAATAGGAGGAAGAAGCCAATTAGGCGAATCTCTCTCGGGCAGGGACCTAGTGTGGTTTTTAAATAGTTTTAAGGCTGTTTTAACTTGAACTGTTTTTGAGTATATTAAATGAAAATAACTTCTTTGGTTTTGGAAAACTCTATTGCACTACTGTTTTTTCCATTTTTTTTTCTGAAGTTTATAATTTGACCTCAACAGCAGGTGAAACTTAGGCCCCTTCTACACCCGCAAGTGTGATGCGATGAACTCGCATGCACAGCCCGAACGCTGCAAACCGGAACTGAACTCAGCATGTCAGTTCAGTTCCGGTTTGCAACGTTTGGGCCGTGCGATCCGAGCAGCACGCGTTGCGAGTGTCATGCGAGTTCATCGCATCACACTTGCGAGTGTAGAAGGGGCCTTAGAGGGGAAAATTGTGGTTACTGAGCTGGAACATCTCCTCATCCACACCCAGATTACCTTGCATGGTGGATGAGCATGGTCATTTAGTTAGAACACTATTCAGCCATTGCAAGTATATCTCTACTCCTAAAGATTTGAATCGAATACCTACAGGTACTGTTCCCTTTTCTTTCATTTTGTGCAAAACATGTGAGGAACCTAGAAGTGGAGGGCAGTATATTTTCTATTTTGTACTCGGCTGTCCATATTGTATGGTGATTAAGGGTTAATTGTTCATCTATCTTTTATTAGAGTAAAATAATAAAAATGTTTTACACTTTGGCTTAAGAAGGGTCGTACCTTCCAGATTAAGGTTTACAAGGCAATCAAGCAGGGGCAGCTGAGAAGCAGGTTTAAATTTTAAAAAAGTGCAATTAAAACATTTGGCTTTCATAACACTTTAAGTGCTTGATATAGTCTCTTTAATTTAAGCCACAAAGAGTCTCTGCAAATCATTGATGCTTACAGAAAAGGCTAATGTCTAAAGAACATTGGATAAAAATTAAAAATATTTAAGAAAAATTAAATGTAACTAAAAAAATCTAGACTAAAATATGTATTGATGTAAAAAGAAGAAAAATCCCAAAGGAAGAAGAGAAGAAGCAAATTATTAATAAGAACATGGCGCTATCACATAATGGGTATTTGCAATCCTGAGCTAAATGAGTAGTAGAGAAAATGTGTGCAAAATGATAAACGGCTAAAAATAAAAAGCAATTGTAGTTCTTTGCCGATGGCTATTCAAACAATCTTGTATGAATAGCTGAATGTCTATCAAATTTGTCCATGCATTTGGGATTGTAAGAGCTGTATACGCTGTTCAAAAATGCTTCACAGCAAATGTAAGAATGAATGAAGCATCAAAGATTTGTATTTAAGAATCTGAATCACTTGTCACTGGAGAGCATTGACACTGCACAACATATCAAATAGACAACATTGCACATTCATAAAATTGTTGGCACATAAAGTGGAAGTTTAATAAAAGATACAGCACTGATGACAATCTAACAGTCTAGTGTAATGCTAATAAACAGGATGGAAAGCGCTTGTCCACTTTAAGCACATTTCAGCAAATAATTGATATTGTTTACTTGTATACTTTCTTTATCAATTCTTCTCGGTCTCCAAGATCTCAGCTTGTTGTCTGCTTGCTGTCATTCAACAGGAAGCTTCATTGTTTACTTTCCTGTACACTGGTCCATAATCATGTGATGTCACACAGGTGCACGGCTCATTATACGACACAGTGTAATCAAAGTTTTGTGATTCTAACCAGCCATACACCACACATGTGACATGCCACGTTGCATACTTAGTACAAATAATACCACATATGCAAAACAGGCGAAAATAATAGAAAAGTGCTTTTTGGAAAAAGAATATCCGAAAGAAATTGTCACAAATGCAAAACATAAAGCAAACAAATATACGCAACGAGAGTGTTTACAGTCCATGAAGAATACATCGACAGGTGATAAAAAAGAGAACAATCAGATTAGGTTCATTACCACATATACAAATGATTTTAAGAAAATTGAAAATATCATTAAAAAACATTGGTACATCTTACTAAATGACCCTTACTTAGAAAAGATCATCCCCAAGAACCCATTGTTCACATACAGAAGGGCAAAAACATTAAAACAGAGACTGGCTCCAAGTGTACCTAAGCAACATAAAAAACAAAAAGCAACAGGCATGGATAATACCAACTCAAAAGTGTTCAAATGTAACAAAAAAAGCTGTCTATGCTGTAATTTCATCAAACGTAATCAGAGCTCCTTTCACTTCTACCAGACAAAAGAATCATTTAGTATTAAGACAAATATGTCCTGCCAATCACGGTTTGTCATCTACCTCATAGATTGTCAATGCGGACTACAATATGTAGGACGCACTACACAACCACTTCACTGTAGATTAACCCCTTAACGCTCTGCGCCGTAGCTCTACGGCGCAGAGGTATAAGGGATGTATGAAGAGGGCTCACGGGCTGAGTCCTCTTCATACAGAGGTGGGGGTTTTTGCATTTTGCACAAAACCCCCACCGCTAATAACCGCGGTCGGTGCTTGCACCGATCGCGGCTATTAACCCTCTAAACGCCGCCCGCAAAGTCGCGGGCGGCGTTTAAAAGACGGCGGCGCGTGGGCGCCGCCATC